>NC_092340.1:27925833-28232037 GCF_046630445.1 Rutidosis leptorrhynchoides
AGTTCTTTTATGCTCATCTAATTCCCTAATTAGAAAACTTATAATCCGGTTTTTTCCTTAGATTTATGCTACATTGGTTCAGTTTCTATTTTAGATTTAGTTCTAATTATGTTGTTTGAATTCAGTAAATTTATTGCCGTGTGCAACTTAATTTCAATTTCTGATGCCTAAACGGAAGGCAGCTAAACAGACTGCAACATCTCATGTGAATAATAATGATACTGATACAAATGTACTTCCAGAAGAAAATGCATATTCTGACCAAGCAGGTGTCTGAATTTTCTCTATCTAGTATCATTTTCTTATGAAGAAAATAATATAAACATGGTGTATATGTTTTCTTACGTTATGCTATTCAGTTAAGCGACAGACTGATGCGATCAGGATGATGCGGGATGTGGAAGTTGAAAGATTAGTGACTGCTATGCGCTTGCTAAAATCCAACACAACAACAGAACAACAACAGACTTCATTACTTCAGTTTTTTGAGGAGCATCTTCCTAACCTACAAGTGTCACAAACTGAGACATCTGGACTGATTGAAGTTAAATGGAAAGATAAGGATGATGGAGGAAACATGATGTCATCGTTTCTGCAACAAATGTCAATGGCTTTTCCTGACCGATCTACTGCAATGCCATCTGTTGGTGGCTTTGAGTATTCAGGTAAAGTCTTTTGTATATTATTAATACTAATATTCTTAAGTGATTTGAGTTTATATACTCCATTATTATGTGTAATAGTTTACTTATCTTTAAATATTATATTGGTGGCAGGGAAAACAAGCTTTATTGGTGCTGATAATGTTCAAATGGAGGATTTTGTATGTTCTTGAGTATTATTTTAATAATTTTATCTACTGATATATTCAGTTTATTATTGTGTGTTTCTCTTATTTATTACATATTTCAGGTTTTAGACGCGCCATCTGATACTCATATTCCTGGCATTGAAGATTCTATGCAAACTCCAGGGGTACAGTGCTCCGATTTTTTTTATTTTAAAATTCTTTTTTTTTATGAATATTAGACATTGCCAATAGAAACTGCATAATTTTTTCATTTTCTTTTGGTCTTCGAGTCTCCAAGTAACAATTGTGACAAACATTATGAACCATGAACAATTGTTTTACTTTTGATTAAAAACATTATTATGATTGTAGATAACTAGCCAGAGGTTGTCGGTTGGTACGACGCCTAAAACATTAAGGCTACCAAAACAAGGAGAGATGCTTTTGTCTGTTCATGGTTCACCTCTCGGTGTGTTCAAAGAAAACAACATGGATGCAATACACGGTAAGATATTATTATGAACTCTGCTGTATTGTTTCATGTTCTGCATGTTTTTACTGAAGCAAAATTCTCACAGTTAATTTTTGGATTATTATTAATTTTTGGTTTTATTAAATCATTCAATTTTAATCTGCAGAGACCGAGGAAGAATGAGCTGTTGTTTGACAGAACAGATATGCTAAATTTACTTGAATTTAATTTTGTGATGTACAGAGTTGTATGTAGAATTTTTAATCTAAGTTCCATCAGAGAAATTTTTGTAATGCAATTTACTGTGATACAATGATTGTTGCACATTGTTTTGTTATCAAGCTACTTGTTTGTTTTGCATTTAAAGTAAAGGTTAACTTTTCGCCTGCAGCTGGTGAATTGGATACGCTATTAAGAATTTATCATGCTGGGACTTTCGATTTGCTCGACTGGGCTCGAGCTCGGCTCGTTTAAATCTGACTGAGTTAAATTGTCTCGAGCCTAACATATGAAGTTCGAGCCCGGCATGTCTGAATTTAGGCATGTTCGAGCTCAGGAACAACACGTATATTATAAAAATTAAAATAATTTATACAATTTACTTCGAGCAATTACATCTTCATCTACATTGTGTATAATAGGAAATAATAATAGGAGTAATTACTATGTACAGAGTAATTGTTACATTATAAAATAATAATGAGAATAATAATAATAATTCATATAATAGAAAGCTTGTGAACTTGTTCGAACTCGATATAAAAAGTCTGGTCTTGTTTATTAATCGACCCTCTAAATAAGTTCAAGCCTGGGCTCGTTTGGGGTCTCGGCTCGAACTGAGATTTTAACAAGTCAAGCTCGAGTAGTTTGTGAGTAGTTCGACTCATTTACACCGTTACACTTACTTGTTTGACCCATAAAAGGCAAAATATAACTAGAATCAACCCGTTTACCCAAAATGAGTTGAGATTAACACGAGCCATTATGTAGTGAGAATACACCTAGACTAATAACCACAAGAATCATGTGCAAATAACCATATCCATATAGGTTGTTCAGTATCAGTTGCAAAGATAACATTATTTGATTTCTACTACAAACAATTAATGAATTACAACATAGCTAAGAATCTAATTAATACCAAATATCCATTCTGGAATACTAACAACATATGCATATTCTCGCATCTATACCTTGGGCATATCTGCAGGCAAATTCGAATTAACTTTGGTAGTAATAGCGTCCTGTTCAGCTCGTGAAGTCCCGAGCGCCCCTAAAGCTTCTAGAAAGAACCTTTTATTAGGTACAATACCATCTCTATCCATATGCTTCAACAGTTTTTGCACCAACTCCATGTTACATTTAGTGAAACATTTATAAAGAAGTTTATAAGTGGAAGAATCTATACGAAACATCCCACTATTACAAGCACTCTCAAATAGCTTATCTGCTTCAACTGGCAAACCATTTAAGCAGTAAACATTGAGCATAGCATTTAAAGTTGAAATCTTTACAACCTTTTCTGATTCAATCATCTTATCAAATATACCCCTAGCCTTTGTAACACAATCACAACATCCATACATCATAATCATGCATTCATAAGTTATAAAATTTGGTGCATACCCCATATCAGTTATCTTTTCAAATACCAACTCTGCTTTATCTCTAAGTCGTGCTTTACCATAATTTGTTATCATCGAATTAAAAGTAGAAACAGTCGGTCTCTCTTTTGACCTCATTAAACTCTTAAAAACTTGTTCCATTTTTTCAAATTCTTGTTTTCTTCCATATGAATCAATCAACAGATTATAACTGATAATATCCGGTTTAATCTGATTACTTTTCATACGTGAAAGTACCCCTTCCATTTCACCTATCATTCCGTTCTTCCCATACGCATCCATTACACCATTAAACGTGAAAATATCGGGACTACAAACACTTTCTTCAAGATCTTTAAATAAAGATTCAACCTGATTAACATTTTTGGCCTGTGCAGATGCTCTTAAAAGAATATTGTATGTGACAATACTCGGTTTGCACCGTTCTGTACCTTTCATTTTATCAAAGTATCCAAGAGCTTTAGATAAAGCTTTCGGTTTGTCTTTAGAGTGAAGATGGGCTGTGATAAGTGAGTTGTATACTGAAGTATCTGGTCGACACCCACTATTTCTCATTTCAGAAAAGAGCCACATTGCCATTCGGGTCTGTCCTTTTTTACCCATTACTGATATTAGTTTTGAATAGACACCATTATCTGCTACATACCAACGCTGTTTTTGCATCCATCTAAATACCTAAGTGAAAGTAAAATAATCTGTAGAGTCACTAACAAGATCATACATATGACTTTTCAGTACACAATATAAAGCATAAACTACCAACTGTCAAAGTAAAAGTCAAAGTGAAAATTATACCTGGCAATTGAGACCCGGACTCTCAAATTTGGGTTAAATGGGTCAAGCTTTCGGGTCAATTGGGTCTTGAAAAAAAATAGGCCTGACATAGTTAACGGAACTTTAAAAAATGTCCAATGAGTTTTTCTTCAACCTATTGGGTCTTATACAAAATATAGAAGAACATGTCAACTGGGTATCAATTCCGAAAATTCAATAAATAGAGACAGGTCTAATGGGTCATGTGAATGTGAATGGGTCATTGGGTCGAGGATAACAAGATTCATCTTTCAATCATTTATGAAACATTAATGGTTATATCAATTATTATCTATATTAATATTTTCTTATATATATCTCCCTACTTATTAAAAGAAGAGTCAAATGATGAAATAATTTTTCATTTTGACTCTTGAAAACAAATCCTAACCATTAGATTAAAACTAACAGCCCTCATCTAACCATTGATTCAAAACCCAAATTTTTATTACTAATCACATTTAACAATCATAATTGAAAGACTAAACTACCCTTAAAACAAATCAATATTACAATATTAAATCAATATTCTGTCAATTAGTATCTTCAATTAACAATCGTAATTTTTGTTAATATTTCGATCCAAAAAATTAGGGAACTTACCAAATCATTCTCCATACTATAACAATCAAATATTTAATGTTTCACGTAATTCATATTGTTTTAATTAAGTCGTAGAATAAATATTAGCATCACACTTCATATTCATTTTATCATTTTATATATTTTATATGATAATATTTGTTTTGGTACATGATAAAAACTCCCAGATCATCAAACAAAAAAAATAGCAAAAATTTTACACGTAAATGAACATCATCATCAAAAAAGTATATGAACATCATCATATTTATCTCAATATAAGAATCGACCGAACTTATTCTCGGAAGGGTTTGACAAAAAAAATTCCCTAAATTGCAATCACTCCGGTTTTTATCTCAATCTATTCTTATCTCAATCCCTTCTTAATCAAAATCAAATTGTTGAACAATTCAATACTTGAAATACATTTGATTTTCAAATTCAAATCAATCTATCCCGTAAATATCTCAATTGATGTTTATCTCAATAATTAACAACCGCGTTTTTGCTTTTTTACCTCGAATTTTGGTTTTCGAAATCAACAATCATGGGCTATAAAAAGAGATCATTTCTCATTAATTTCTTCACTCTCACTACAACTTACCACTTCATAGTTTTTTTTTTTTTTTTTTTTTTTTGCTTTATCAGTTTAACCGTATGGCATTCAACCAAGAATTCGTGCCTTTGAATATGTTGAACAATGAATCGGTTAATCCTTCAGTGAGAATCAAAGTTTTTTGGGTATGGAACAAAAACTACTGGATCAGCCCCAACGTTTTAGCATCCATTGAGATGGTATTTATCGATCGAGAGGTATTAATTCATGTCGAGTTCATTTATAGTTTCAAGCTTTTTAATGTATTGAATTTCACATTACTAATTGCTAATAAGACTATGTTAATCAAATATAAACTTGATAGTATTGATTTATTTGTATACTACGTATGGCTAACAAGATTGCTGCTACAATTCCGAAGAAGTTGATTGCATTCTTTCGTAGAACATTTGTTGACGGGAATTTTTAGAATGATGGACATTGTGTTTGCAAATAAAATTAAAATTGTAATATGTTTAAATACTCTTTTTGAGTTTATGTTTTGGAATGGGTGGGGTTTGCGTTATGTCATTCTTAAGTCTTAACAATCGAGGTTTCTAATGTGAAATAGGTTACGTTCTCTCATTCTCTAATTTGTTATAGAGTTTTGATATCAAGAAAATGTTGCAGAGCACGACTATTGGTCACCTTTACCAAAACATCTGAGTTGGTGGTTGTAAAATAATGTGTATATATTGTGATGAAAAGCAAAGATTTATGCAATGGTTGTAAAATAATGTAGATAAATGAAGCTTGAATGTCATGTACAAAAAGATAGTGATGCACTTGTGGGTTACTTTTTTATTTTTAATATGCTTGATTAGTTGATTTGACTAAAATGTTATTTCAACTACTTGTGCAATTATCCCGCATTAATATGATTATGATGAACCTTTGAAGGATAAATATGCTGATTATAGCCACCTTATTAATACAATTATTAAGAGTTTTTTAGTTATAAATTGCATAATATTCAAATTTTTGTTTGTTTTCTCATTTGAAGCTTACAAACTTGACAGTTGATTATTATATAAATGTTATTTTAGTGAGTTGCAAGAAATCCATATAAATCTTTTGAGTAGTTACATATGCCTATCGTGTAAAATTGTACCATCTTCGAGAATTTGTTAAGGTGACAAAATGGACGGGTCATTGCCATAGTTTTTAATGAGAATTACGAATTGAATTATGGGTTCTGCTTCCAGTGTCCAAAAAGTTGTTGACTCATTTAGTATCTTTACATTTCTTTGTTATAATTTATATTAATTTTGCCTTTTGTTGTTTAATAATCTTGCCTTTTATGATTTGTGATTTGGGTTAGGATCTTTATTATGGATGTAGTCAAGAGTAGCATAAAAAGATATTCAAATGAGAAATTAATTTATAAGCACCAAAGCCCACATCAAAGGTTTCTTATGTTTTTGGTAGAAAATTTTAGATGACAAAAGAAGACCGGTGACAAATTTTAGTACTCTTTTTGTAATTACTTTTAGACTCTTAAAATCAATTATAAGGTCCCTTAATATGTTGACATACTAATTGAATACTCTGAAGTTTTAAATGTTAAATTTCAAAACAAGAAAATTATTTGTATAAACACAATTTGACTACTCTGAGTAATGTTGACCATTAATTATATAGAAAACTTACACATTAGTAGTACTGAAATGTTTTGTTTAATTTTGACCCATTGCCTAAATTGGGTACCATGTGTGTTTTATCCATTTTAAATATATATTATTGGCTATTAAATCTGATGATATGTAGGGGGATTTCAAGGATTACTATGAGTGATGGGTAGATGTTTGTGGCTAGAGCACTTAGCAATTACTATGGCAAAAGGAGTTAGCAACCATACAATACATATGTTGAATGAATTGTTATTTAATACAGAGAAATCATATTCATATATTGCTTAATTATAAAGTATTCATTATTGAGCGCTAACATTGATCGCACTTCACATTTATCACAAAAGATTGAATTCATTTAATCACCAATGGAAAACAACATTTGTATAACATTTATTTTAATCTTTTTAGCAATTTTGGGATGTTGAATTACACTTGTGTGAAAAATAAGTGTTAAAATTTGATTTAATTGATCATATCATAATAGCCCAACTGTTAAATTGCTATTAATCTTTTTTTTTTTTAATCAACCCGCGAAGTTGCGGGTCTTTAACTAGTAATAAATAAAATAATAAATACTAATAATGACAAAAACAATACAATAAATGTAAAAGTATATGAACTATTTGACCCATTACCCATTTCGACCTGTTACCCAAACCGAAACAACCTGACCCGTTTGGACCCGTTTAATTTTTTTTACCCGTTTGACCCATGACCCATTTCAACCCAAAACTATTTTGACTTGTTACCCAAACTGACCCAACCTGACCCGTTTGTCAGGTATAGTCAAAATCAAAAGCAAACTATCAAATATTTGCATTTGCAGTAATATAAGCAAATAACCTGAGTGTCAAATCAGAACTTCATTTTGCAGCTCACATTATCTTTATACAACAATAAACTACCAAATATTGACGGTAAAAAAATGATATACAGGGTGTTTGGACGAGCATATATAAGCACTTCTGATTAGTTAACACTGCATTCCATTCCAGTTCTAGCTTATTTTAAAGGAAAAGTATTTTATTTATTACAGTAGTTTTTAAGCTAGTGCACAGGTTTTTATATTGAACACACTTTTTAAACCATTAGCACTTGAGTATATGCATTCCCAAACACACATAAAAAAGTGAACAAACATATTATTAAAAAATCCGTATTACACACTTAAAGTCTAAACAAGTTTTAAACTTAATTCAGAAAAAGGCTAACCTCAAGACATTGTAACCATTTATCAGACTTGCCAAGTTCCTCGAACAGAAGAAAACAGTGTTCGGTTCTTATTAACTTCACATACTTGTTCAAAGTCGACAGCAACGTCTTGTCATAGTTAAAATTCTTCAATAGTGTTCGTACCAATTCTTGAGCCTCTGCATTTTCTTCAGATTTTGATGAATTTCTTTTGGATCGACTTGTTGAGCTACAAGTAACTGTGTTTCTTCTAGGGTTTTTATGGGAATGGAATTTGTAATTTAGGGACAAAGTAATGTTGGTGAAATTCATTTGGGTTGTGGGAATAGAAGGGAAATGAAGAGACCCATTAAGTAAATATGCACTCATATTTGAAAGAGGTGATTAGCTAACGGTAGTAGCATTTAGCTGAAATAAAAGGAAACAAGAAATGATCGACATCGACAATTATTAATTAAATATTAAATTAAATGCTAAAATGAATATGGAGGTTCAAATAGGATCAAAGTCTCATTGGGGAATTTCATCAAGCAGTTGGTGCTCATAAAGAGTTACATATTATTATTCATTACATTGACTAATGACCAGCCAAAGAAATCGAGAAATATGATGTGTTCATAAATAAAATTTATTCATCATTAACATAAAAATTTATTAATCGTAGATTCAAGTAACAAAAATTGACGTTTTCTAGAGTAACATAATTCAACATGCCAAAATATAGCCGCACACATCGAAATCACAAAAATCACCACTTTGTAGAATTCCAATTATAACAGATAGACTGTTAAAACTTAAAGATTCAAAAACAAAAAGAATCATGAATCAATCAAAAGATGAGGTATGGAGCATAAATTACAGCAATTACTCACCAAAAAATTCAATTTTGAAGGGTCCTTTATATCATTGGAAGCCTACTAAAAAATATAAAGCTTACAAACTAATAATTAAAAATAACTCATAACCTTAATAATAATAATAATAAATATAATACTACAGTAAAAAATTGTACCTGCAGTTATGGAGATTGGGTAGAAGATACAGAGAATAGAGACCGAGAGTGGGAGGGAGGGGGCTCACGGTCTCAGGAGTCGAATCAGGGAGAAATCAGAAAGGGTCGATCACCAAAATAACCATTGGCCTTTTCTGAGCTGGAACCCCCTTTTTTTTTTTTTTTTTGAGAATTTGCCCGCGCAAGGCGCAAGTATCTTTAGACCTTGCGACCTTGCGGCTTGCGCCTTTGCGTGTAAACGCAAGGCGCAAGGATAAGGACTTGCGTCCTTGCGTCCTTGCGCCTTGCGTCTTATCAGAATGGATTTTTCCTGATTTCTGGATAAGATTTTTTTGGATTCTTTGTACCTTTACGGATAAGATTATGTACCTGTCTATTTAATGAGGCTAGAACTCCAGATTAATCATTTTATTTCACTTCATTTTCAAAAAGATCAAGTCATTAGAGCATCGTTAAGGTACCAACTTTTATCTATTTTTTCACTAATTTGTGTCTTAATGAGCTGTAGTAATAATGAAGCATTTGTTGTTCATGTATGTTGTGGGGTAATTTTGAATTTGTTAACAACATACCTATGTATCTGCCTCTTGACTGTTTTAGAACCAGATTAAAACTACCACTTGCTCCACAAAAACCAATAAATCGAAGAGTATTGTTAAGGAAAATTCTCAAAAAAATTGAATTACCACCTAATGCACCTGTTTCGCTAAGATATATTGATAATAATCATATTTTTGATATTACTGATGATCATGAAGATTTTTTTGAGTTTTTAAAACACGCTGTCACAAACGAGCCTATTGATATTTATGTTGTCGACAAAGTTAGAATGCTTCAACCCGGACAAAATTCACAAACACACCAGCCCCAACAAAATCCACAAACACACCATCTTCAACAAAACCTCCGGATTCTCGAGTCTCAACCAAACAAACAAACTCACCATCTGCAAAAAGAACAGGATGAAATACACAATTCCGAACCAAACCTCGAAACACACTATTTGAAAGAAAAACAGGCTGAAATACCACCTCCAAACACAGAAGAATTTGACTTCTTCAACCATGGCGCCGAGAACGTGTGTAAAATAAAAAAAATAGAGAACCCGTTTATACCTGTTGTTGGGTCTAGTGAATCGGATGAAGCAAGTGACGAGGAAGATGAAGATGAAGAAGATGAAGAAAAACAAGATGTATTCTGGAATATGCCAACTCTACACAGTCAGCAAGATGAAGAAAACCCAGAATTTACGACCCCAATTCCAACCACGTATCAGGTATCTGATTTGGTCAAAGTTCGTCAAACGTTTTCGAACAAGGAAGAATTCCTAAACCAGCTATTTACAAAATGCCTTGAAGAAAACTTTCAAATAAATCCTGTAAAGTCAGACAAATCTCGGTACACCGCTAAATGTGTGTTGCCAAATTGTGAGTGGAAATGTAGTGCATACAAAATAAGACACACTGAAAACTTTATGGTTAAAAAGTTGCATGACGTACACACTTGCTCACGCACACAAATTATGGGAAACAATAAACATGCTACTAAAAAGGTGTTGGGTAGTATTCTTATGGATTCGTTCAAGGCTGCTAATCGAGAGTATAAACCAAAAGATATACGTGATGATGTAGCTAATCGGTTTAGAGTGAGCGTATCATACAATCAAGCATGGAGGGCCAAGTGTCAAGCAATAGAGATGTTACGTGGCAGTAGTGATGACTCCTTTAGAATGCTTCCCATTTACCTTCATAACCTTAAGATCCACAACCCGGGGACCATCACCAATTTGGTTACCGATAAAGAAAATAAATTTGTGATGTGTTACATGTCCATTGGAGTAGTTGTAAGTAAATATATATTAGCAAAAACCACCTTTTAATATGTACACCATACGCAAAGGCGCAAGGGTCACCTTGCGCCAACGAATACGCAAGGACGCAATAAAAACCTTGCGCCTGGCATTAAAGACGCAAGGACGCAAGGCTTTACTTGCGCTTCGTGGGCGCAAGACAGAAGAGTGTTCCTTGCGCCTTGCGTATGGTGTATGAGGTCTTTATTAATAATATTTGATTTACTGTGAAAATTTCATGCAGATTCGATCATTTGTGCAACATGTCCGCCCGATAATCATCGTCGATGCTGCACATTTAAAGGGTGGGTACCTGGGTACTAATTTAGTTGCTGTTGCGATGGATGGCAATAATGGAATTTTGCCATTGGCTTATGGAATTGGTGAAGGCGAGACAAACAGTGTTTGGTCATGGTTTTTTGGTAACCTAAGAGATCATTTAATGAGTTATGGTATGGTTGATCGTATGTCAGAGATTACTTTTATTTCTGATCGTGCTGCTTCAATAGCACACGGCATTGCAAACGTGTTTCCGGAAGCGTTTCACGCTCATTGTGCACGTCATTTATTCATGAACATCAAAACTAAATCCAACAAGATGAAATTCTTCGACTGGCACTTTTGGAAAATGGTTAAGGCGTACCGTGCGTCGGATTTTCATGATCATCTAGATGTATTTCGAAGGAGATTGAAAGCGTCTTATAAAGTTCTATGTGAGGATGGTATCAATAGATGGTCCAGAAGTCAATCTACTCATATTAGGTATTCATACCTTACAAGCAACAGTGTAGAGTCTATAAACTCTCTATCAAGACATGCTCGTAAACTACCCGTTTGCATGTTGTTCGAATTTTTTCGTTGTTCAATACAGGATTGGTATTTCAAACATCGCAACAAATCAGTTAGTCTTACTTCACCGGTTACTCCATATGTTGAACGTAAGCTAGATAAGAGGACGGACAAATCAAGAAGATGGCGAGCATTTCCATCGACAAATGATCTAATAGAGGTACATGATGGACGAAAAAATGGGTTGGTTAATCTACAAGATATAACTTGTTCATGTGGTCAATGGCAATTATCAGGCATACCCTGCGGTCATGTGATTGCATCAGCACGACACTTCGGAGTGGAGGATATTAGTTGTTATGTATCACATTGGTTCAGCACTCAAACATACATAAATACGTATTCCGAACACATTCTTCCTCTCCCCCATCGGTCTGAATGGTCGGATCCGGGTCCCGGGATTTTGCAACTTGTACACCCCCCAGTTCTAAAGAAAAGACAACCTGGACGTCCTAAAGGTAAAAAACGCATTCCTTCAAAAGGTGAAGAAACTTCAAAAAAAGTAAGAACTTGTAGTCGTTGCAAAGAACCAGGTCATTCTCGATCAACATGCCCAGCTGCTTATGACCGAACAGGTGAATCAACTTCTCAACGGGCAAGAAACACAACCTCAAAGGCGAAAGAGACAGTCGAACCATCTCAAGCTTATCAATCTCAGTTTTATCCAACGTACAATTTAGGTAGTAATTAGTTCCTAGAATACGTTTATTTTCAGGAACAAATTAAGGTGTGATGTCTTCCATTGTTGTAATATTTTTTAATTAGTATTTTATGATGTGGTTTCGTGTGTTACTTCATATGTTATAATATTGAATGCACAAGCTAGTGTTACAAGAATAATAAAAATGTTGTGGCGCAAGGTCGCAAGATGAACCTTGCGTATGTTTCAAAAATAGGCGCAAGGACGCAAGAAGCACCTTGCGCCTGCTTAATAAAAAGGCGCAAAGACGCAAGAAACACCTTGCGCCTGCTGCTAAATACGAGGCGCAAGGCCGCAAGAAGGACCTTGCGTCTACGGCTATTACGGGACGCAAGGTCGCAAGGTCTGATTACACACCTTTGCGCCTTCAAAAATACAGTTACGGACCTGTTCACAGTTTACAACATTTACAGTTTTATACACAAATTACATAATTAACTACAGTTTTCAAAATAAAACCTCAGTTACCAACTTTTGCTTTCTCTTTTGGTGGGGGTTCCTGGGTATCAAAGCGTGCACGAAAGAAGGTCTTGGCCATTCTCACTCTGTAGTCTTCTGCGGCCTTTTTAGGATCTCCAATGTTTGGGATTTCATCCCACCCAAAGATCACCCTCTCCATATAGATGCAGACCCAAACACCACAGTCCCCATTAATTCCACCTTGCACCGGCACGACTGGTGCTGCCTCGGTCATGAACTCGATGCTCTCCTTGTTTTCCAAGTAGTCAACAATCTGGGAGTCTTGCTTTTGGTTAAAGTAATCAATTGCTCTTAAGTATACAGGCAATTGATCTCCCAGATCTTTGGTGAGCTTGACAATTTCTTGATCAACATGACCGGGCAAACTATCGTACACCAATATCTTCTGTTCCTCCAAGTTCAACACAATCAGAATAAAGTGTTGAGCATCGTAAAAGTGAACGGGGATCAAAATCTGCAAAAAACATACACAATATTATCTAAACTGTAATAGGCGCAAGGACGCAAGACCATACCTTGAGCCTGCAGAATGGAAGCAAGGACGCAAGACTATAGGGCGCAAGGACGCAAGGACAACCTTGCGTCAACCAGAAACAACAGGCGCAAGGACGCAGGGACAACCTTGCGTCAAACCTAAAACACCAGGCGCAAAGACGCAAGTCACACCTTGCGCCAGTACTAAAGAAACGCAAGGTCGCAAGACTGAACCTTGCGCCTGTGCAAGAACACCTCAAAACACCAGACGCAAAGACGCAAGGACAACCTTGCGTCCAACCTAAAACACCAGGCGCAAGAACGCAAGACTTAACCTTGCGCCTGTTCCAGAACACTTCAAAACCTAAAATTTGTATTGGGAATTAAAACATACCTTATCACAATAGGCCCAGGATGGATATAGCTCATCACTACCATCCCCTAATCCAATCAAATACATATAATCAGGTGGATTCTCCCCTGTGATTGCTACTTCTCCTCTTTTCTCCGCTTCTTTCCGTTTCTCTTCCTCCCTTTGTGTATCATCATAATAGGACTGAAACGCTGCAAGCCTAGAAAGGAAACCCAATGGCATGATAGTCCATCGAGAACTACACGCAAACGAGTCGGTCGGGATAATAGGAGTGGAATACTGGCTTGCTCGGGGGAGAACCCTCTGACGATATCTCAACATAAGTGTAGCCCATCCATCAATATGCTACAATTGTGATAAAACAAATAAGCATGAAACTTACTTAGTTTTCCAAGAATGGAAACAAATAAGCGAGCAACTTACTAAGTTTTCCAAGTATCCGGAATATCCAAGACCAAGTAACCTGATCCAAAACTCAGGTGTGAGGTATATAAAATTTTCGTTCTGAAAAATGAACATGCACCGCGTTTCTTGCTTACTATCCACCATACTCTTCGGATCTTTTGCAGGCCCAACGTGCTTTCTACCGTCTCTCCAAGCATTGGGTGGTGGTGGTAGTAGAGTTCCTTGATCATTCACTAGCCTGTCTACCATCGACCAAATTTCCTCGTCATTAACCCAATCCTTTTGCGACCGTTTACGCTTTTTCACAATCGGAGCAACAACATCTTCTTCAACAATAGGGTGGGGTTCTTCTTCAACAACACCCTGTTCTTCAGTATCGAGATTAACAACCTCCTCAGCCTCAGACACCCTCAGCCTTTTCACTTTGCGAGCAACATCATCTGACAGCTGTGAATTATAGAAAGTCAGAAAAAAGGCGCAAGGGCGCAAGATAACCCTTGCGACATACGCAAGGACGCAAGGTATGACCTTGCGCCATTTATGTAACATAGGCGCAAGGTCGCAAGACCATACCTTGCGCCTGTTTGGCAAAACAAGCGCAAGGACGCAAGACATGACCTTGCGCCTACTTTTAACAAACACAGCCTGTTTATTCTCGATAATTAATGACAAAACTGCAAGTTTAAGGTAAAAAAATGTAATTAAAGATATACCTTCTCGATTGGTTTTCTGTATCCCGGTGTTGTGAAAGGGGAGCTTAGTACACGCGTTGGTCGTCGATCTCTCATTCCACGTCTAATCCGTTGAGCTGATTTGTCGTTTTCATTGTCTGAGAAGGATCGACCAAGTAACTCCTCATCTTGATTTTGCTCTTGTTCTGATATTCGTTTCTCTTGTTCAGATATACGTCTCTCGTGATCATTTATTTGCGTTCTACACTCTTGCAGCTCCTTCTCTTGCCTATCCATCCGTTTCACCAAAGACATGTATAATTCCTTTGCATCAGTAGATAAGTTTGATTGAGTCTGAGATTGATAAGGCTAAAAAGGAACATATATTTCATAGCATTATCCCCCAAGAAAGACAAGATTTTAGTTGCAATTGTTCCATTTTCAAGTAATATTCGTTTATTTTAAATAAGTGCGAAGACAAAAGGCGAAAACGACGAATTGAAGACACAAAGGTCCAAAAAGCTCAAAAGTACAAGATACAATCAAAAAGGTTCAAATTATTGATGAAGAACGTCTAAAAATGACAAGAGTACAAGTTACAAAACGCAAAGTACACGATATAAAATTGTACGAAAGGACGTTCGAAAATCCGGAACCGGGACATGAGTCAACTCTCAACGCTCGACGCAACGGTGTAAAAATTACGAGTCAACTATGCACAAGAATAAAATATAATATTTAAATAATTCATAATAAGAATAATATTAAATAATAAAAAGTTGTTAATTGAGCATAGTTCAGGGGTCATAAATGAAAATTCAAATTTATAATTTGCCAAAAGGCTATGTAATTCGATCGATATAGGGATACTTTTTTCTATCATATTTTCTATCTATATATCGATCCATCTATCTATTATCAATATCAATTATCAATATCTATATTCTATATCTCTATCATAATGTTAACTTAATAAGATATAACAATAATCTTAATTTTAATTTTAAATTATGATAATAATAAGATTTATGATAGAGATCGTTTGAGTGTGTAAGTCGAAATTCTGTCCGTGTAACGCTACGCTATTTTTAATCATTGTAAGTTATGTTCAACCTTTTTACATTAATGTCTCGTAGCTAAGTTATTATTATGCTTATTTAAAACGAAGTAATCATGATGTTGGACTAATTACTAAAATTGGGTAATTGGGCTTTGTACCATAATTGGGGTTTGGACAAAAGAACGACACTTGTGGAAATTAGACTATGGGCTATTAATGGGCTTTATATTTGTTTAACTAAATGATAGTTTGTTAATGTTAATATAAAGATTTACAATTGAGCGTCCCTATAAATTACCATATACACTCAATCGGACACGATGGGCGGGGTATTTATATGTACGAATAATCGTTCATTTAACCGGACACGGGAATGGATTAATAGCCACTAGAATAATTAAAACAGGGGTGAAATTATGTACAAGGACACTTGGTATAATTGATAACAAAATATTAAAACCTTGGGTTACACTCAGTCGACATCCTGGTGTAATTATTAAACAAAATATTAAAATCTTGTTACAGTTTAAGTCCCCAATTAGTTGGAATATTTAACTTCGGGTATAAGGATAATTTGACGAGGACACTCGCACTTTATATTTATGACTGATGGACTGTTATGGACAAAAACCAGACGGACATATTAAATAATCCAGGACAAAGGACAATTAACCCATGGGTATAAAATTAAAATCAACACGTCAAACATCATGATTACGGAAGTTTAAATAAGCATAATTCTTTTATTTCATATTTAATTTCCTTTATTTTATATTTAATTGCACTTCTAATTATCGCATTTTTATTGTTATTGTATTTAATTGCACTTTTAATTATCGTACTTTTTAATTATCGCAAGTTTATTTTATCGCACTTTTATTATTCGCAATTTCATTATCGTTATTTACTTTATGCTTTAATTTAAGTCTTGTATTTACTTTTAATATTTTACATTTGGTTTTAACTGCGACTAAAGTTTTAAAATCGACAAACCGGTCATTAAACGGTAAAAACCCCCCTTTATAATAATAATATTACTTATATATATATATATATATATATATATATATATATATATATATATATATATATATATATATATATATATATATATTTGTATTTTTACAATTATTGTGTGTAAAAAAATATAGTGTTATACTTCACGAGCTCCCTGTGGAACGAACCGGACTTACTAAAAACTATACTATAATACGATTAGGTACACTGCCTATAAGTGTTGTAGAAAGGTTTAAGTATATCCACTCGATAAATAAATAAATAACTTGTGTAAAATTGTAGCATATTTAATAGTATTTCGCACTAAAAATAATACTATTTTGTATACACCCCTACGACATCAAGTATTTTTGGCGCCGCTGCCGGGGAGCGCCGAAGCGAAACGCTATATATAAAAAAAAAGAATCTAGACAACTAGTTACCTTATTTTAAGATATATTCGAAAAAAAAAAAATTAAAAAAGAAAAAAAAATCTCGTTTTTAAAAAAAAAAAAAAAAAAAAAAATTTACAAAAAAATAAGGTTTTTTTTTAGTGTTTGCCCCCCCCCCTTCGATTAGTTTTTTACCCCATTCAATTAGTTTCGCCCCCTCTCAAGTCGGAGTCAAGTTCCGCCACTGTTTGTAGTTATTCAATCAAACAATATTTTAAACCAATAATTGGTTGTTTCTATTAAAAAAAAATCACAAAAAGGGATTTCAATTGGCTTGTTCCAATTTTGGGTTATCTCGGCCAACATAAAGTAAAAAGCAAGTAAGGAGCAATTTGGTGACAATTTTTGATTTCTAATTCTTTAAATTGTCTACATTTAAATTCGTACAATTTGGTGACACCCTATGGCCAACTATTACCAAAAATCTACCGTAAAAAAAAATTAAAATAAAAATAAAAATAAAAGAGTGATAGGATCAGTAGGCTAGCTAGTTCACTGGGACTTGTGACTACCTACACAAAATTCAATGAATCACACACAAAAACCAATATTCAACCCCATGTGATTTACAAGTTCAAAGCATTCAAAGAAAGATTCTGCCAACCCATTTTTGCCTACTCCGTAATATTTTCTTTTTATTAGTTGTAAGTATTGTACTAAAAAAAAAAATTTTAAAAAAAAAAAAAAAAATTTAAGTTTTATTACCTTTAGATTTTTAGAATCTAGTTACAACTTTTAGTATTAAGTATAGTTTTTGCCTTAGTATTTTTTTTTACTTCTAGAATTTTTTGGCTTTGCCGTAAAATCCCTTAAGTGCTTTTTCTTTAGACTAAGATTTAGGTGCCTTAAAATTTTGCGACGCTATTTTTCGTGCTACTTTCTTATTTTTATTTATCATTCGACGCCGTTTACCTATGTATCAATTACAATTCCAATTAGTGATCTCCATTTGTAGTTTTAATTTTAAGATAATGATAGTTATAAGGTTGGATTAACCGCGTGTTTACAAACCACTCTTCGTCTTTTTCATTTTTCGACACTTTTCGACGCGCAAACTTTTTCTCTCTTATTTCTCGCCATTCTAGTTTTTAGGACTTAGAATTTTTTATTCTACTTCTTATCTAAATTTCTTAAAATTACGAAAATTTATTTTAAGTGGTTAAATTGATAGACATCAAAATTTTCTGGTTCGTAGTAATAGTTGGATTTGTACGTGGACCGGGTTATTGGAGCCAAACAGTCCTCAATTATATTGAGACCAAACGAATCCTGCCCCTCTGCTGCATCTTTTGGCTATTCGAAACGTGGGCAAAATCAGAAAAGTCTATTGATTGGATAACTTATATAATTTTTCTTTCCTTTTTAAAAACTAATAGGATATTCAGTGAATGCACCGAGCAAGACGTTCACCACCTTTTGTACGTTCACCACCTGTAACTAGATCAAGACATTTAGCAAATATAACCGCCGTTGATTTTTCTTTAGAATCGTCATCCAGTCGACCAAGTACTTCAGTTCAAATTTCTGATAATCCATTTTTTGAACCCGACCTCACAATTGAGAATTCGGAGAATATTCAGGGACAATTCGTAGATCCTGAACCATTAAATTTTCCTCCGGAACCACCAATCATTCAAACAGAGATTGTTGAGGAACGAACCATTAAATCAGAATCCTCTAGTGATTCCGATTCAACAAATTCAATTATGGAAAATCTAGAACCTCTAAGTATGGAAGACCGAATGAGAGCTAAACGCACTGGCCAAGGTCACGCAATTACTCATCCAGACATTAATGCGCCAGATTATGAAATCAAAGGACAAATTCTACACATGGTGACTAATCAATGCCAATTTAGTGGTGCTCCGAAGGAAGATCCAAATGAACATCTACGTACCTTTAATAGGATCTGCACACTATTTAAAATCCGAGAAGTGGAGGATGAACAGATATATCTCATGTTATTTCCCTGGACTTTAAAGGGAGAAGCCAAAGATTGGTTGGAATCGTTACCTGAAGGGGCGATTGATACATGGGAAGTTTTAGTTGAAAAATTTCTTAAACAATTCTTTCCTGCATCTAAGGCCGTAAGACTTCAAGCAGAAATTGTTACGTTCACACAAAAACCGAATGAAACTCTATATGAGGCGTGGACAAGATATGGAAAGTTATTAAGAGGATGTCCGCAACATGGTTTAGACACCTGTCAAATAGTACAAATATTCTACCAAGGATGCGACATCACTGCAAGGAAAGACATAGATATAGCAGCTGGTGGTTCTATTATGAAGAAAACCGAAACTGATGCTTACAAAATTATTGATAACACTGCTTCCCACTCACATGAGTGGCACCAAGAAAAAGATATCATTAGATCATCTAAAGCAGCTAGAGCCGATTCTAGCCATGACTTAGCTTTCATTTTCGCAAAGATAGATGCTGTGGAAAGACGAATGGAAAAGATGACTAAGGATATTCACTCAATACGAATTAGTTGTGAGCAGTGTGGAGGACCACATTTGACAAAAGATTGTCTCAGTATAGAATTAACAATGGAACAAAGAGAGAATATTTCATACATAAACCAAAGGCCTGGAAATAATTATCAGAATAATTATCAACCGCCAAGACCGATTTACAATCAAAACCAGAATTATAACCGAAATATTCCATACAACAACCAACAAGGTCCTAGCAATCAACAAGTATCCAATAACAATTACAATCAGCAAAGACCTAATTTTTAAAACAAACCACCACAACAAACCGATGATAAAAAGCCGAATTTAGAAGATATGATGACGAAGCTAGTTGAAACTCAAACGCAGTTTTTCACATCTCAGAAACAAACCAATGAACAAAATGCTCAAGCATTTAGAAATCAACAAGCTTCTATTCAAAATCTGGAACAAGAAGTAAGTAACCTAGCAAGGTTAATAGGTGAAAGAAAACCAGGAAGTCTACCTAGTGATACAAATGCTAACTCCCGGAATGAAACAGCTAAAGCCATTACCACAAGAAGTGGTACAACACTTAAACCACCTGAAATACCTGTAACTTCTGATGAAGCCATTCCTACTCCACAAGAACCACAACCTGATCAAGATAAGGAAAAAGAACCAGTAGTTGAAAAGGTTAATGAAGATAACACAACTAAGGCTAAACCTTATGTTAAACCATACCAACCACCACTTCCTTATCCGAGTAAAATGAAGAAAGAAAAACTTGAAGCCGAGCAATCCAAATTCTTGGATATGTTTAAACAGATAAATGTAAATCTTCCTTTCATTGATGTGATTTCAGGAATGCCTAGATATGCTAAATTCTTGAAAGATCTAATCTCAAATAGAAAGAAAATGGAAGAACTCTCGGCTGTTACTATGAATGCTAATTGTTCAGCAGTGCTGTTGAATAAGATACCAGAAAAACTATCTGATCCAGGAAGTTTCACAATTCCATGTTTTCTGGGTAGTCTTAGTTCAATAGAAGCATTGGCAGATTTAGGTGCTAGTATAAATCTAATGCCGTATTCACTATACGCTAAACTAGACCTTGGAGAATTGAAACCAACCAGAATAAGCATACAACTAGCCGATAGATCAATAAAATATCCTAGAGGAATAATGGAGAACATGCTAGTTAAAGTTGGTACTTTAGTATTTCCAGTAGATTTTGTTGTTTTGGACATGGAAGAAGATTCTCAAGTTCCTCTCATATTAGGAAGACCATTCTTAAACACGGCTAAAGCAATGATAGACGTGTTCGGTAAGAAATTGACCCTAAGTATAGAGGATGAGAGTGTTACCTTTTCAGTTGATAGAGCAATGCAACAACCACAATCTGCAGATGATACATGTTATTATATTCAAACTATAGATGCACATGCAGAATTATTAGAAGAATTTCCAGAATTACAAGGAACAGGAGAATGTTCTTTAGGAGAAGGTAATGAACCAATTGATGAAGCTGAAATGTTAGCTACACTTATAGCTAATGGATATGAACCAACAACAGAAGAAATTCAAATGCTAACAGAAGAAGACAGATATCGATATAAATCATCGATAGAAGAACCTCCGAAATTAGAGTTAAAGCCACTTCCAAACCATTTGGAATACGCTTATTTACATGGTGAATCTGAATTACCTGTAATAATATCGTCTTCTCTTACTGAAAATGAGAAATCACAACTCATTTCTGTGTTGAAAGCTCATAAACCAGCCATTGCATGGAAGATTCATGATATTAAAGGAATAAGTCCTTCGTATTGCACACATAAAATCCTTATGGAAGAAGGTCATAAAACGTATGTGCAACGCCAACGAAGACTAAATCCTAATATGCAAGATATAGTTAACAAAGAGATTATTAAACTGCTAGATGCAGGTTTGATATATCCAATTTCTGATAGTCCATGGGTAAGCCCAGTTCAATGCGTGCCGAAGAAGGGTGGCATGACTGTCATTACAAATGAGAAAAATGAGCTTATTCCTACTAGAACTGTAACAGGATGGCGTGTGTGTATTGATTATAGAAAATTAAATGACGCCACCAGAAAAGATCACTTTCCATTACCTTTCATTGATCAAATGTTGGAAAGGTTAGCCGGAAACAGTTACTATTGTTTTCTAGATGGATTTTCCGGATATTTTCAAATTCCAATAGCACCCGAAGATCAAGAGAAAACCACATTCACGTGCCCTTATGGTACTTTTGCTTACAAACGCATGCCATTTGGACTTTGCAACGCCCCTGCAACCTTTCAAAGGTGTATGATGGCGATTTTTCACGACATGATAGAAGAATGCATGGAAGTATTCATGGATGACTTTTCAGTCTTCGGTGATACATTTAAATCATGTCTAGTTAATCTGGAACAAATGCTAATTAGATGTGAACAATCAAATCTAGTTCTTAATTGGGAGAAATGCCATTTCATGGTTAAAGAAGGCATCGTTCTTGGACATAAAATTTCAAAAGAAGGAATTGAAGTGGATAGAGCTAAAGTAGATGTAATTGCTAAACTTCCACATCCCACCAATGTTAGAGGAGTTAGGAGTTTTCTAGGGCATGCCGGTTTTTACCGACGTTTCATAAAAGATTTTTCTAAAATTGCCACTCCTATGAATAAACTCCTAGAAAAGGATGCTCCATTCATCTTTTCAGATGAATGTATCAAATCTTTTAATATTCTTAAAGAGAAACTCACTAATGCGCCGATCATGATAACACCAAATTGGAATCTACCATTTGAACTAATGTGCGATGCAAGTGATTTTGCAATGGGAGCCGTTTTAGGACAAAGGATTAAAAAATGATTTCAACCTATTTATTACGTTAGTAAGACATTACAAGGAGCACAGACGAATTACACAACTACTGAAAAAGAACTCCTTGCTATTGTCTTTGCTTTTGACAAATTTCGATCATATTTCGTTCTATCAAAAACGATAGTTTATACCGATCATTCTGCTCTTAGATACTTATTTTCGAAACAAGATGCCAAACCACGATTAATTCGTTGGATCTTACTCTTACAAGAGTTTGATATTGAAATCCGAGATAAAAGAGGAGCAGAAAATCTCGCCGCTGATCATCTTTCTCGTCTTGAAAATCCTGAGTTAGAAGTTCTAAATGAATCAGCCATACAAGACAACTTTCCTGATGAATATCTATTGAAGATAGATTATAAAGAAATCCCATGGTTTGCAGACTATGCAAACTATTTAGTTTGTGGATTCCTTGAAAAAGGATTATCGTACCAAAGACAAAAGAAATTCTTCAGTGATATAAAACAATATTTTTGGGAAGATCCACATCTGTTTAAAAGTTGTCCCGATGGAATAATACGCCGATGTGTATTTGGAGATGAAGCTAGTAAAATTTTAAACCATTGTCACACAGGACCAACAGGAGGGCATTATGGACCTCAACTAACAGCAAGAAAAGTTTATGATGCTGGATTCTATTGGCCTACAATTTACAAAGACGCACACCTTCTTTGCAAATCCTGTGATGCATGTCAAAGGGCCGGAAAAATAAGTCAACGTGATGAAATGCCACAAAATGTCATCCAAGTATGTGAAGTATTTGACATTTGGGGTATTGACTTTATGGGTCCATTTCCAAAATCTCATAATAATCTATATATACTCGTAGCCATTGATTATGTATCTAAATGGGCGGAAGCACAAGCTCTCCCAACTAACGATGCACGAGTTGTAGTCAACTTTTTAAAACGTCTTTTTGCAAGGTTTGGAACACCGAAAGCTTTAATAAGTGATCGGGGAACTCATTTTTGTAATAATCAACTTGAGAAAGTTCTTAAAAGATATGGAGTAACTCATAAAATCTCCACCGCATATCATCCACAAACAAGTGGACAAGTTGAAAATACCAACCGAGCCTTAAAACGTATTCTAGAGAAAACCGTAGGATCAAATCCGAAGGAATGGTCCATTAAATTGGAGGATGCACTCTGGGCTTTTAGAACAGCCTACAAAACTCCAATTGGAACCACACCTTTTAGACTTGTTTATGGAAAAGCATGTCATCTTCCAGTAGAAATTGAACACAAAGCATTTTGGGCTTTGAAAACATGTAATCTTGATTTACATGAAGCCGGACGTCTACGATTAAGTCAACTAAACGAATTAGAAGAATTAAGACATGAAGCATACGAAAATTCGTTAATCTATAAAGAAAGAACGAAGAAATGGCATGATAAAAGAATCAGAAGTTCAAAAGAATTTAAAGAAGGAGACAGAGTTCTTCTTTTCAATTCACGATTCAAGCTATTTCCTGGAAAATTGAAATCAAGATGGTCTGGACCATTCATAGTCAAAAGAGTTTTCCCATACGGAACGATAGAATTAATAAATTCAAATGGGATTGAATTTAAAGTTAATGGTCACAGAGTTAAACACTACATACATGGTCCGATGGAAGTCGACAACGAAGTTAATCACAATTTCGACACCACAGCTAACTAAGTGTGGGGAGAATCAAGTCTTTAAAGGATAATATGTATTTCTGTTAGAGTTAGATTTTCTATTTTCGTGTAGTTCTCGAAAATGGAACCCGAATGGTCTTTCCCTAGCAGACCCTAAAGAACTAGTCTTCTCCCCCCATTCTGAATTTTTATTTTTTTTAGGTTTTTACAAAATGAAGACTGCCTGTGAACTAAACCATGGTCTAATGCTACACGCTTTGATCACTAAACGTAATAATGATATACTCCCGAGTGAATTAGTATCAGTAATCAGAGAAAGAATGGACGGAGTTAGAAAAGAATCCAGATGCGAAGATAATAAGCTACAATTTGGTAAAGGAAAATCAAAATCCGCAGCGAAAAGAAGAGCACGACACCTAGAAAGATGTCACAAATGCGGAAAATGGTCACATGGAGGTAAATGTTCAAATAATCAAACCTATTCAAATACCGAATTTGTTACTTTATGCAGAGACGGACCGTTCATATGTTTAGAAGAAAAGACACTGAATGCTCGAGGTTACGCCTATGTAGCCATGGAAAACCAATTAAACCGACTATCTTATGAATGGGATAGATCATATAACTAAGAAATGTATTTCACAGGTATGTCTGTACAGTTTTTATTTTTATTTTTAACCTTTTGATAATAAACGCTAATTTGTTCGCTAAAAAGTATTAAATTGGTATTAAATAAAATTAGGTTTGGCGACAGAAATTATTGATATCATTCAAAAATTTATTACATCACTGCGAAATTTAACGTTTATTCTTAAGGTATAAATATCTTTAATCAATCAACCCAAAATATTTCAAAAATTCGTCATGAGTTAAATTAGGTCTTGGAACCGAAATTACTTTACCGAAAAGAGGGGCGCATATTTTTAACAATATTTGATTGATTAAAGTGGGATAAAAAGACAAAAAGATTTTTAATTTTATTTTTACCATGTTTTTAAAATTAATATATAAATCTTAAATTAATATTGTAAACTTTGTAAAAACAATGTTTTTAAAATTGTAAATATTTGAAAAATTAATATAAGTTTGGTATGAATTTATAATATGAATTTTTAAATTAAGTTTGGTGTGAATTTTTAATTTTTAAAATATGAATTTTTTAATTTTATGCATTTCAAATTTTAAGTTTGGTGTGAATTTTTAATATTAATTTTGAATTTTATATTTAAATTGTGTGAATTTAAAAACAAAAATTTACTTTATCTCATTAAGTTAAAAATATGATTTTTAAAATTCGTCGTAAGTTGAAGACTAGGTCATTAAACCGAAATTGCTTTACCCGAGGGAGGGACGAGAACTTTTATTATCATTATTTTTAATCTTATTGATTTAAAGTATGCCAAAAAAATTAAAAAATCCAAAAATCTAAGCTTTTAAAACAATTGCTTGAAAATGACAAATTTTAAAATTTTGTCGAGGGACGGACTAGGGCATCGTTCCGAAACGCCCTCATTCTTAAAAGAAAATTTTTTTTAAAATTAATTAATATTTGTTTTATAACTTAAAGGTTTTATAAATAAAAAAAAAATAGTATGTATATATTTGTTTGTAGTTTATCTTACAAGACAGGGTAAAACAACGCGTTTTCAAAGAATGGCATTAAGTTCAGCAAAAGCAAGTAATTTTGACGACAAGATGCAAAATATGTGTGAAATAACAAACAAGACGGAATAAACAAATGACGTGCACCATTTATCATTCAACAAACAAACAACAATATGTTTGAAACTTTGGTAAAATTTAATCACTTTTCTACGCTTATCACCCTCAATAATTTAAATTGTTACTGATTTCTTGCAAATGAGGGCATTGCAAGATCTTAAGTGTGGGAGGGGGTTAAATTCTTTCGAATTTTAAAATTTTTATCTTAAACACTGGGTTACCATTAAAAATACTAGTAACGCAGTAGTTGTATTAGAATCTAGTGCTCTCCGATAGCAAGGAACAGCCCTAGTCTTATATACTGACTACCCACTTCTAGTAAATTTTTCAAAATTTTCAACAAAATAAATTCAAAATCATGTTTATACATATTTATGAACGATGAAAACTAGGTCATTGAGCCGAAATTATCGTTACCTCGGAAAGGACATAAATTGAGAAACAACCAAAATGTTAGAATTCATTTAAGAATGGAATAGAGGAGAAAAAGGCAGAGAAAAACATAAATAAAAGCCAAGTGTGGGAAAACTTTACCAAACTATTCAAAACATATATCACATATTTTTGTACAAATTTTTGAAAATACTTTTGTTTTGGAACGATAATCAACTGTTTTATCCGATGAAAGAAAAGAAGAGATAGATCTACACGATGAATCAATTCCATCATTAAAAGGAAGTAAAGTCTTCCGAAAAAGACACGCGCTTCTTGATTTAGGTCATGAAGTTGTCGTCCAGACCAGCTGTAGGTTGACGAAAAATCAAGAAAAGTCATCACTAAAATCAGCAGGAAATCCACGGACCTCAGCATTAAACAGGGTCGCCAAGTGGTCAGACTTATCCTAACCATGAGAGGATCTGTCTTGTAAAATGGGGAGGACACCATGCAAATTAGCTGGATAAGACTAATGAATCAGATCCCCAGAAAGGATAATCTCCTTAAAGATTAAAAATCAGCTTTTAAGCCTGATATTACTCAATCCTTGAGATTGACCTTAAAGATTGAGAATTCAAACTCATGGAATTCGATGATGTCTAAACTCGAGCTTGAACGAGAAAATATTTTGATCAAAAATTACAAACCGATTTGTTTTCTGAAAACCCTATTTTCAATGCGTTCATTACCATTGAACGTAAAATCCTAGGAATTCACCGGGAATTTATTAGGTCACTGGAACCAAATCGGGTGTCAATCGTAAGAACGGTGGTTGCATAGCATGGTCGGAGACAGGACCTTGTGCCAGACCGAAAAATCATAGGATGATCTTTACTATTGCTCCTACCAAGGATAGTACTAGCATCCGACACGTAATTAGACCATGAACAAATACATGTCATTAGACATTGCCTTAACAGATTCTTGTTCATCGCTTTCCTTTACAACCGGACGGTAGTTTACCGAAAGGTAATATACGGAACAAGTAAACTGGATGTGTGCTATTCGATACCGGGATAGCAGTGGATTACACGAGCCTAAAAGTTTTAGCCAAAATATTGATCCACAAATATATTTTGCAACACCAATGATGGATCAAATCAGAAAACTTATCTAGGGTAAAATCTAGCTTGAATTTTCAAAAGATCAAATGTTTTCATAAAGATCCAATTTCCTTAAAGGATCTAAATTTTTATAGTCATGTGGGACTGTAAACCGCCTTTCAAATGTGCACTTTGCTTTGGAAACTGAAAGTAAATCGGCTATTTGATTGCCAGTGTCGTTGACCTAAACCCGAGGCAACTATAAAAGACACACCCACCTTTAACCACATCGTTACTACCATTGTTTATACCGCCGTATTGAAGTCACTGATGTACAAAGTGTGAAGAATAAAGAAGTGATTCAAGTGTTTTTCAAGACTATATTGCTTGAGGACAAGCAACGCTCAAGTGTGGGGATATTGATAAGGCTAAAAAGGAACATATATTTCATAGCATTATCCCCCAAGAAAGACAAGATTTTAGTTGCAATTGTTCCATTTTCAAGTAATATTCGTTTATTTTAAATAAGTGCGAAGACAAAAGGCGAAAACGACGAATTGAAGACACAAAGGTCCAAAAAGCTCAAAAGTACAAGATACAATCAAAAAGGTTCAAATTATTGATGAAGAACGTCTAAAAATGACAAGAGTACAAGTTACAAAACGCAAAGTACACGATATAAAATTGTACGAAAGGACGTTCGAAAATCCGGAACCGGGACATGAGTCAACTCTCAACGCTCGACGCAACGGTGTAAAAATTACGAGTCAACTATGCACAAGAATAAAATATAATATTTAAATAATTCATAATAAGAATAATATTAAATAATAAAAAGTTGTTAATTGAGCATAGTTCAGGGGTCATAAATGAAAATTCAAATTTATAATTTGCCTATAAAAGGCTATGTAATTCGATCGATATAGGGATACTTTTTTCTATCATATTTTCTATCTATATATCGATCCATCTATCTATTATCAATATCAATTATCAATATCTATATTCTATATCTCTATCATAATGTTAACTTAATAAGATATAACAATAATCTTAATTTTAATTTTAAATTATGATAATAATAAGATTTATGATAGAGATCGTTTGAGTGTGTAAGTCGAAATTCTGTCCGTGTAACGCTACGCTATTTTTAATCATTGTAAGTTATGTTCAACCTTTTTACATTAATGTCTCGTAGCTAAGTTATTATTATGCTTATTTAAAACGAAGTAATCATGATGTTGGGCTAATTACTAAAATTGGGTAATTGGGCTTTGTACCATAATTGGGGTTTGGACAAAAGAACGACACTTGTGGAAATTAGACTATGGGCTATTAATGGGCTTTATATTTGTTTAACTAAATGATAGTTTGTTAATGTTAATATAAAGATTTACAATTGGGCGTCCCTATAAATTACCATATACACTCAATCGGACACGATGGGCGGGGTATTTATATGTACGAATAATCGTTCATTTAACCGGACACGGGAATGGATTAATAGCCACTAGAATAATTAAAACAGGGGTGAAATTATGTACAAGGACACTTGGTATAATTGATAACAAAATATTAAAACCTTGGGTTACACTCAGTCGACATCCTGGTGTAATTATTAAACAAAATATTAAAATCTTGTTACAGTTTAAGTCCCCAATTAGTTGGAATATTTAACTTCGGGTATAAGGATAATTTGACGAGGACACTCGCACTTTATATTTATGACTGATGGACTGTTATGGACAAAAACCAGACGGACATATTAAATAATCCAGGACAAAGGACAATTAACCCATGGGTATAAAATTAAAATCAACACGTCAAACATCATGATTACGGAAGTTTAAATAAGCATAATTCTTTTATTTCATATTTAATTTCCTTTATTTTATATTTAATTACACTTCTAATTATCGCATTTTTATTGTTATTGTATTTAATTGCACTTTTAATTATCGTACTTTTTAATTATCGCAAGTTTATTTTATCGCACTTTTATTATTCGCAATTTCATTATCGTTATTTACTTTATGCTTTAATTTAAGTCTTGTATTTACTTTTAATATTTTACATTTAGTTTTAACTGCGACTAAAGTTTTAAAATCGACAAACCGGTCATTAAACGGTAAAAACCCCCCTTTATAATAATAATATTACTTATATATATATATATTTGTATTTTTACAATTATTGTGTGTAAAAAAATATAGTGTTATACTTCACGAGCTCCCTGTGGAACGAACCGGACTTACTAAAAACTATACTATAATACGATTAGGTACACTGCCTATAAGTGTTGTAGCAAGGTTTAAGTATATCCACTCGATAAATAAATAAATAACTTGTGTAAAATTGTAGCATATTTAATAGTATTTCGCACTAAAAATAATACTATTTTGTATACACCCCCTACGACATCAGAGATTGAGACTGAGATTGAGATTGAGATTGAGACTGTTCTCCACCACCATGTTCCTCATTGACAGGTTCATCTTCAACAGGTTCTTCAACTTCCTCATCCACTTCCGTCCCATCAAAGTATTGGCAACTTTTTAACCACCATTGACATCCACTCTCAACATCAGTGGGATGCAGAGTACGAAAAGGTCGTTTATTCTTCGGACAATCATCCTGTACAACAGCAGCAAAAGTTAAATCCAAAGGCGCAAGGACGCAAGATAAATCTTGCGTCTTCATCACAACGAGGCGCAAGGACGCAAGACCAACCTTGCGCCTCGTAAATGATGACGCAAGACTACTCTTGCGTTGACCATAAGACGTTAGCTGAAGGCGCAAGGACCCAAGGACAAACTTTGCGTCCCGTAAACAAACACGCAAGCCGTGAACCTTGCGTGTTGCGTCATCAGTAACCAAGCGCAAGGTTGGTCTTGCGTCCTTGCGCCTAATTACTGATGACGCAAGACTACTCTTGCGTTGGTGATATCGCATATTTCATATGCATTTTCCTTAGCGATATCGGTTACATTTTGGTCCTTATGGATACGATTTGGAGTTATTTCGGTTAAAGTTGTGAAAGTTTGAGTTCCAAGACCAAGAAGGTTAAATTTGATGTTATTTGATGGTTTTGGACGTGTTTCGTTGTTTACAAGTGAAAAGGTTTGATTCGGTTCGAGTTTGGGTGTTAATATTGAGTTTTCAGCTTCGTTTCAGCATTTGTTACATGGAGCGCCGCTCCAAAAGGGCGCGCGCCGCGCCATTTAACTACAAAAACAGTTCGAGCATATCAGAAAACCAAATGTGAGTTTCCAGATAATCGGCGCGCCGCGCGGTATTATGGCGCGCCGCGCGGGGTTGTGCCCGGGTTCAGAATTTCCTCCTATAAAAGCCCGAATTATACCCTAATTTATGATAATCGTATCCTGACGAATTCCAGCCATTTTTTTACGAACTTAGGTGATTTTTGGAGATCTTCAAGGTCATTCTAAGGTATTAATCATTCCGGGAACAAGTCTCGATTCGTGTATCATTCAGATTTCAATCTTTAATTAGTTTTATTCGTTTGTTATCAATAATGAATTATTCTATGTTTTTGATTGCTATTTTGATTTCAGCCATGATTGTAGGCTAAAACCTTTAATGTTTGTCTAGATTGAATATTTGCAAGTGTTTGGATGACACTTTAATGTTTTATTGATTGATGCATGATTAATTATGAGTTTTGATTAAAGAACCATTCTTGTGGGTGTTAATTATTGTTACTAGGTTGATTAGTGAAACTTGTTTGAACAAAGGGAACCCTGTTTCAATTTAGTGATCTAGTTTCCAATTGATTTGTCTTAACCGATTGGGTGCTTACTGGACCAAGGGGGTAAACTGTGTAATGTAATTAACCGAAATAGGGGTGAATTGTGTGGAGCGAACGCGTAACCAATTGAATCTTAATCTTGTAATTAGCTAGTTACTAAGTCACAAACGAAAGATAGTTTTTGGTGAAAGGGAACCCTAAGCCAATAAGTCCTAGTTTGATGTGTTTGCTAAAAGAGAACTCTGGGTAAACCGACTCTGTAATTGCGTGCATCGATTAATAGAACTAGTGCTTAATAACAAATCATCCAACACTGCGAATAGGATATCTAGGCGAACATTCTTTTATCCATTGAATTCAAATATCTTTATTTTTCTGTCGAGTCTGCATTTCTTTTATTTAAACTTAAAAACCAAAAATATTGTCTTTTATTTTCAAAGCTATCTTGATTTGGCTAATCGTTAAATAGCCGCAAAACGAACTATCTCGTACTTTCAACTTTCATAGTTTAACTTAGTTTACTTTTCTTAGTTGCAAACTTAATTCTCACGTTAATACTGTCCTTGGAACGATACTTGGAATTACCATTTTTATACTATTACACGATCGGGTACACTGCCCGTAAGTGTGTAGTAATCTTTAACCAGGCATATTTCCAGAGATAATTTATATACTAGATTTCACACATCAAGTTTTTGGCGCCGCTGCCGGGGACAGTTGTGTTGAAAATTAAGTTTGATAATTAAGTTTGTTTTTAGTTTAATTTTAACTGTTTAGTTTAATTTAATTCTAATTGAGTCGGTGCGTTTAATCGGTTTGTTAGCTGTGTTCTTGCAGTTACAGGTAGTGCATGCAACATACGCGTTCTTCAGATTCTCCAATTGTTAAACCATTTGACGAGCCTGAAAGAGAGTTGTTTAAAGCTTTAAGTCAGAAGCAAAAGTTAACAGTGGATTCATCAGTTTCATCGGGTGATACTTACGTTAATTTGGGAAGTACTTCTGAGACTGTGGTGCCCGAGACACCACCTGAAATTTTTAACGAAGAAGACTCTTACGCTTCGTCTGATACTACAGAAACTGAAGAAATGGCCGAAGGAGAAGCACCCCGTCCTCAGACTATGGCTGAAAAGTTAAAGGCCACCCGAGGAGGCCAAGGCAATTCGATTACTCAACCGAATATTACTCAGCCTTTTCAAATTACAGGGCCGATCCTGAATTTGATTTCTTCTTATTGCCGATTCTATGGCAAAGATACCGAGGATGCTAACGAGCATCTTCGTAATTTTAATGATGTTTGTAACTTGTTTAAGCTCCATGAGGTTGCCGACACTTCAATTAAGACAAGACTTTTCCCTTGGACTCTTAAGGGAGAAGCTAAGAGATGGTTAGATAAGCAACCTGAGGGTACGATTACATCTTGGGAGACTTTGGAGGATAAGTTTTTGTCAAAGTTTTTCCCTGCATCTCGAGCTGCTCGACTTCAAGCAGATATTTCTCAATTTAGACAAAAGAGCAGTGAGACATTGTTTGATGCTTGGGACCGTTTTGCTACTTTGTTACGCTCGTGTCCGCAACACGGGTTGAATGATTTACAGAAGGTTCAGATTTTCTACAAAGGTTGTGATATTCCTACGCGTCAGAGTATTGATCAAGCTGCAGGTGGTACGTTAATGGATAAGACTGAAGAAGAGGCGTTAGAAATCATTGAAAAGCAAGCTGCTTACTCTCATGAGTGGCATCAGGATCATGAGTCTTTCCATTCTGCTTCAGTTAAGAGAACAGAGACTACAGGTACAGGTGCTTATGATGATTTTGGGTCTATCAGTGCTAAGTTGGATTCGTTTGGTAGGAATTTGGAGAAGATGAACAAGGATATTCATGGTATGAAGGTTGGTTGTGAATACTGTGGAGGTTTGCATCTGGGCAAAGATTGTGATGCGGGTTTGACTATGAATCAGAAAGAAGAGGTCAACTATATTAGTCAGCAGAATAACAATCAGTTTCAGGGACGTGCTCAGTTTAATAGGAATTTCAATAATCCTTATAATCCGCAAGGTAATCAGGGTTCGAGGTTCCAACCGGGTTCTAGTGGAGGTTTTCAGCAGCAAGCTCCCGGTTATTTTCAGAAACCACAGGTCGAAGAGAAAAAGTCCAACCTTGAGGCTATGATCGAGAAGTTAGTGATATCTCAGACTCAACTTGTCACTACCGTTACTCAGAATAATGAAAAGAATGACCAAATGTTTCGAAATCAACAAGCAGCTATTCATAATCTTGAACAGCAGATTGGTCAACTTGCTAATAAGAGTAGTGAGAGGAAACCGGGAGAGTTACCTAGCAAGACGGATACTAACCCGAAAAACGGGCATGTTAATGCTATCACCACCCGAAGTGGTTTAGCGTATCATCCACCGAGGAAGCCCGACGAGTATGATTTGAGGGTACCGTTAGTTAATGATAGTGAGCCGGTTGTTGAAAGTGAACCGGAAAGGGAAAAGGAGCCGGAACAGGTGGCTGAAAAAGTTGTTAAGGAACCGGTTACTGTTGCTGCTAAACCGGTAGTTAGAGAGTATCAACCACCGCTCCCATTCCCGAGGAAACAGCGATTGGAGAAGCTAGAGGCCGAAAAGTCCAAGTTCATGGACTTGATTAAAAAAGTTAACATAAATATGCCTTTTATTGATGTTATTGCAGGTGTGCCTAAGTATGCGAGGTTTCTTAAGGATTTGCTGACTAACAGGCAGAAGCTGAAGAACGTGTCTTCAGTCAGGTTGAATGCCGCATGCTCAGCGGTTGTTGCAAACAAGCTTCCCGAGAAGCTTGAAGATCCTGGAAGTTTTACCATTCCTTGTTTACTTGGTAATTTGGACTGTATGAGGGCTTTGGCGGATTTGGGGGCTAGCATTAATTTAATGCCTTATTCTATTTATCTTAAGCTAGACCCCGGGGAGTTAAAACCCACGCGTATGGCTGTTCAGCTAGCCGACCGCTCTATTAAATTCCCTCGTGGAATCATAGAGAATATGCTAGTAAAGACCGGGTCGTTAGTTTTTCCGGCGGATTTTGTTGTTTTGGATATGGAAGTGGATGAAAGGATTCCACTAATTTTGGGTCGGCCATTCTTAAATACTGCTAGGTGTATGATTGATGTGTATGGCCAAAAGTTTACCCTTCGGATAGACGATTTGAGTGCAACATTCTCAATCGACCATGCTTTGAAATACCCTGGTTACACTGATGATACATGCTATTTTCTTAACACTGTGAATGTCCAGTCTGAGTTTTTGCAGGAATTCCCAGAGTTACAGGGTTCAGGAGAATGCTCATTGGTTGAGATTGATGAGGATGTGCAGGTTGAGGAGGTGGATCTTTTAACCACCTTGATGGAAAACGGCTATGAGCCGACTGAAGAGGAGTTCAAAGAACTCGAACGTGATTCAAATTACCGGAGCAAGTCTTCAATTGAAGAACCTCCCGAGCTTGAATTGAAGCCACTTCCAGATCATTTGGAATACGCTTACTTGCATGAGGAATCTAAGCTTCCGGTAATTATTTCTTCTTCTCTTTCAGCAGGTCAGAAAACTGAGCTTGTAACCATGCTAAAGGCCCATAAACCGGCCATTGCATGGAAGATTCACGACATTAAGGGTATTAGTCCCTCCTATTGCACCCACAGGATTCTAATGGAGGATAACTCCAAACCTGTGGTGCAACGCCAAAGGAGGTTGAACCCGCACATGCAAGATGTCGTGAAGAAAGAGATCAAAAAGCTCCTTGATGCAGGTCTGATTTACCCGATTTCTGACAGTCCATGGATTAGCCCGGTACACTGTGTACCTAAGAAAGGTGGTATGACTGTTACCACCAATGATAAAAATGAGTTAATTTCCACGCGGACTGTCACGGGGTGGCGTGTTTGTATCGACTACCGTAAGTTGAACGACGCCACACGTAAAGACCACTTCCCGCTACCTTTCATGGATCAAATGCTAGAGAGGTTGGCGGGAAACAGTTTCTATTGCTTTCTCGATGGTTTCTCGGGCTATTTTCAAATTCCTATCTCGCCCGAGGACCAAGAGAAGACTACTTTCACGTGCCCGTATGGCACGTTCTCTTATCGACGCATGCCCTTTGGCCTTTGCAATGCTCCGGCCACTTTTCAAAGGTGCATGATGGCCATATTCCATGACATGATCGAAGATTGCATGGAGGTGTTCATGGATGACTTCTCGGTCTTCGGTGACACTTTCGATTCATGCCTTCTTAATTTAGAACGGATGTTGGTCAGGTGCGAAAAATCTAATCTTGTGCTCAACTGGGAGAAGTGCCATTTCATGGTTCAAGGGGGCATCGTTCTCGGGCACAAGATTTCTAAAAACGGTATAGAGGTGGATCCCGCAAAGGTTACCGCTATTAAGAACCTTCCACCTCCTACCGATGTTAAGGGTGTTAGGAGTTTCCTCGGGCACGCCGGTTTTTACCGGCGATTCATTAAAGATTTTCCTAAGATTGCCAACCCGATGAATAAACTCCTTGAAAAGGACACCCCGTGGAACTTCTCCGACGAGTGCCAAAAGGCATTCGAGCTTTTGAAGGAGAAACTCATCAATGCACCAATCATAATTGCTCCGAATTGGTCCTTACCGTTCGAGCTTATGTGCGATGCATCTGATTTCGCTGTTGGCTCAGTTTTGGGTCAAAGGGTCGAGAAGCATTTCCGACCCATCTACTATGCAAGCAAGACCTTGCAAGGAGCGCAATTAAATTATACTACCACTGAAAAAGAGCTCCTTGCGGTGGTCTTTTCGTTTGATAAGTTCCGGTCCTACTTAGTCTTATCTAAGACTATTGTCTTTACGGACCATTCTGCTCTAAAGTACCTTTTTGCTAAACCGGATGCAAAACCACGACTTCTTAGATGGATCTTGCTTTTGCAAGAATTTGATGTGGAGATCCGGGATAAAAAGGGTGCTGAAAACTTGGCGGCCGATCACCTTTCACGTCTTGAGAACCCCTCCCGTGAGGTTCTCGATGAGACGACCATTCATGATGATTTTCCCGGCGAATATCTCATGAAGGTGGATAAGGTTGATGAGCCGTGGTACGTGGACATAGCTAATTATCTAGTTGGGAGATTCTTGGAGAAAGGGTGGTCACATCAAAAGAGGAAGAAATTCTTCAGTGACCTTAAGTACTATTTCTGGGAGAATCCCTATCTTTTTCGTTGTTGTCCCGATGGAGTTATCCGCCGGTGTGTTTCCGGTGATGAGTGTATGCGGATTTTGACCGAGTGCCATAGTGGGCCTACCGGTGGGCATTTTGGACCCCAAATTACGGGGCGTAAAGTCTATGATGCCGGCTTTTATTGGCCGACAATCTTCAAAGATGCCCACCTGGTTTGTAAGTCTTGTGATTCGTGCCAAAGGGCCGGTAAAGTCACCAAACGTGATGAGATGCCTCAACAAAGCATCCAGGTTTGCGAAGTATTTGACGTTTGGGGAATTGACTTTATGGGGCCATTTCCGAAATCCCAAAATTATAGTTACATACTCGTTGCCATCGACTACGTGTCTAAATGGGCTGAAGCGCAAGCTTTACCCACAAATGATGCACGAGTTGTGATTTCGTTCCTTAAGCGTTTATTCTCTCGATTTGGAACTCCTAAAGCTTTAATTAGCGATAGGGGTACTCATTTTTGTAACGCCCAAATGGAGAAGGTATTGAAGCGATATGGAGTTCTCCATAAAGTTTCTACTTCATACCATCCCCAAACGAGCGGACAAGTTGAGAATACCAATCGAGCTCTTAAAAGTATTCTTGAGAAAACTGTGGGTTCGAATCCGAAGGAGTGGGCAAATAAGCTCGATGAAGCTTTGTGGGCGTTTAGAACCGCCTTCAAAACGCCACTTGGTACCACTCCTTATCGGTTGGTTTATGGGAAAGCGTGCCATCTCCCGTTGGAGATTGAGCATAAAGCTATGTGGGCACTTCAAAAGTGCAATTTAGATTTGAAGGAAGCCGGACGCCTAAGGGCGGGGCAATTGAATGAGCTTGGTGAATTACGCCTTGATGCGTACGAGAATTCATTGATTTATAAAGAAAAGACCAAGCAATGGCATGATAGGAAGTTAAAGGGTCCAAAAGAGTTTAACGAAGGCGATCGAGTGCTTTTGTTTAACTCTAGAATGAAGCTTTTACCGGGAAAACTTAAGTCCCGGTGGACGGGACCATTTGAGGTTGTTAAGGTGTACCCATACGGTACGATTGAGTTAAAAAATGCGAATGGTATTACCTTTAAGGTTAACGGACATCGGGTGAAGAAGTATTTTGATGGTCCGTTAGTGATTGATGACGAGGTTCACGTTGAACCCGATCCCAACGCCACTTAAAGTTGGGGACGAGTCGTGTGAACGACTCGTTAAATAAGGTTCACGTTGTTGTAAAGTTTGTATATTTTTGGTGCTAGTTTGATAATATGTGCAATACGATCATGTTTGGTTTTTATTGGGGATAGTTTGGTGATATTATGGTGTGAGGATCGGGAATGGACGATGTTCTTATGCTGGCAGTCAGTTCAGCGCCATCTGTCACTGTCATTCCACGATCTGTGGTTAAGCTCGATAAGTTTTTATTTTTCTTACCCTTTTGATTTTAATCCATTTTTGATCTCAAGTGATGGGGACATTACTTGATCTCAAGTGTGGGGTGGGGGATGTAAAATCTCTCGGGTTGGTTATTAATAGAATCATCATAAGTTTGGTTTTGATGTTTAAAAGACTTGACGTTTCACGGGGTTTTGGTCGTAAAAAAAAAAATTGAAAAATTAGGGGAAAATATAAAAAATTGGAAAAATTAGTTAGAAAAAAAGAAAGAAAAAAAATATAAAAATAGTTAAAAATTCGACCAAAACCTTTGTTTAAGAGTTGGCTTGGTATTTATTTCATTATGTTTAACGAAGCCAAAGTTGTTCCACATGTTCATTACCATTGAACATGAAATCCTACGAGTTCGAAGAACTCAATAGTAGGTCACCTGTACCAAAACGGGTGTAAACCGTGAGAGAGCGGTGATTGCATAGCGTGATTGTGACCGAATTACGTGCCAGATCAAAACTTTTGGTTACTTGGTATAGCATACTTCCGAAACTATATCATTTTATTATTGCATCATTTAATGATGTGATACTGTGGGAAGAGGAGCCTTGAGCTTCACCAGTGCTGTCCTTTTCAGGAGCAATAGCTACGTGCTTGTGTTTGCTTAGACAACACAACCCATAGCCAAAAGCTATGGAACCCGAAGGTTTTCGGGATTTTTCAAAACCGGTGTCAAGTGAAACAGATTGGCACTTCCGAGTGACTCAGATCCACTCAATTAAGGAAGTAAAGTCTTCCGATTGTCTTACTTGGTACGTATACCTCTTACGCGTGCCATTTCATTACCCATCATTTCACGATGAGGTACTGTTAGAGGAGGAAGTCTTGAACTTTCAAAACACGTTCATTATTTTGAATGTGAAATCCTACATGAACATTCAGTTCATACGTAGGTCACTTGTACAAAAACGGGTGTCAACCGTATGAACGGTGATTGGATCGTGTGGTCGAAGCCGGGCCATACGCTAGATCGAAAACTTTATAGGGCGGTCTTCATTGTTTCTCCTAACCAGGACAATGTATGCGCTCGACCACCTTTTATGACCATACAGGATGAATCCACTCCATCCTAAAGGGAGTCAAGTCTCCCGAACGACACACTTGCTGATTCATTTCAGAAGTCGTAGTCCAGACCAGTTGTAGGGTGACGAAAAGTCTTGAAAAGTCATTGCTAAAATCGACTGGAAATCTACCAGGCCTCAACATCAAACAGGGAAACTGGTAGTCAAAGCTTATCTCAATGAGGGAGATTTGCTAGCCAAATGGGAAGCGCACCATGATACACAAAATGTCAGTGATTGATCAGATTCCCAGTGGATAACCTCCGGAAAGGTAAGATATCAGCTTTTAAGCCTGATGAACCTCAATCTTTATGGTTGAAATAACGGATTAGACGGTTACCTCATAACCATCGATGATATCCGGACGTAATGTGTATCCTCCTAAGCACATTATTTTCTACCGACATCTCGCGATGTTAGGTACTGTGGGAGGCTTGGCTTGACCAATTGCGGGGTAGCCCGTACGTTCTCTTGGCACACATGGTTCGATTGTTACATCTTTGGTGCTTGGTTCCTACTTGATTCCCGGTTTCTTTGAAGACTTTTATTATGGTTCGAGATTCTCTATTTCATCAGTATGGTACGTTATCGAGATTATTTTTGGTTACTATTTTGATTCATATTGATTGCGGTTTGGGAAGTTACATCGGGAGAATGTAAGTGGGAATCATGGTTGTTATGTACTCCAAATCGTGCCCACGCTAGTTGCTTGTTTGGTTCTTGTTTGTTTGATTCTACATATTTGCTTGAAGACGTTATTTTATTATAGAAGATTATTATCGAGTTCATTGCTTGAGGACAAGCAAAACTCTAGTGTGGGGTTGTTTGATATCGCATATTTCATATGCATTTTCCTTAGCGATATCGGTTACATTTTGGTCCTTATGGATACGATTTGGAGTTATTTCGGTTAAAGTTGTGAAAGTTTGAGTTCCAAGACCAAGAAGGTTAAATTTGATGTTATTTGATGGTTTTGGACGTGTTTCGTTGTTTACAAGTGAAAAGGTTTGATTCGGTTCGAGTTTGGGTGTTAATATTGAGTTTTCAGCTTCGTTTCAGCATTTGTTACATGGAGCGCCGCTCCAAAAGGGCGCGCGCCGCGCCATTTAACTACAAAAACAGTTCGAGCATATCAGAAAACCAAATGTGAGTTTCCAGATAATCGGCGCGCCGCGCGGTATTATGGCGCGCCGCGCGGGGTTGTGCCCGGGTTCAGAATTTCCTCCTATAAAAGCCCGAATTATACCCTAATTTATGATAATCGTATCCTGACGAATTCCAGCCATTTTTTTACGAACTTAGGTGATTTTTGGAGATCTTCAAGGTCATTCTAAGGTATTAATCATTCCGGGAACAAGTCTCGATTCGTGTATCATTCAGATTTCAATCTTTAATTAGTTTTATTCGTTTGTTATCAATAATGAATTATTCTATGTTTTTGATTGCTATTTTGATTTCAGCCATGATTGTAGGCTAAAACCTTTAATGTTTGTCTAGATTGAATATTTGCAAGTGTTTGGATGACACTTTAATGTTTTATTGATTGATGCATGATTAATTATGAGTTTTGATTAAAGAACCATTCTTGTGGGTGTTAATTATTGTTACTAGGTTGATTAGTGAAACTTGTTTGAACAAAGGGAACCCTGTTTCAATTTAGTGATCTAGTTTCCAATTGATTTGTCTTAACCGATTGGGTGCTTACTGGACCAAGGGGGTAAACTGTGTAATGTAATTAACCGAAATAGGGGTGAATTGTGTGGAGCGAACGCGTAACCAATTGAATCTTAATCTTGTAATTAGCTAGTTACTAAGTCACAAACGAAAGATAGTTTTTGGTGAAAGGGAACCCTAAGCCAATAAGTCCTAGTTTGATGTGTTTGCTAAAAGAGAACTCTGGGTAAACCGACTCTGTAATTGCGTGCATCGATTAATAGAACTAGTGCTTAATAACAAATCATCCAACACTGCGAATAGGATATCTAGGCGAACATTCTTTTATCCATTGAATTCAAATATCTTTATTTTTCTGTCGAGTCTGCATTTCTTTTATTTAAACTTAAAAACCAAAAATATTGTCTTTTATTTTCAAAGCTATCTTGATTTGGCTAATCGTTAAATAGCCGCAAAACGAACTATCTCGTACTTTCAACTTTCATAGTTTAACTTAGTTTACTTTTCTTAGTTGCAAACTTAATTCTCACGTTAATACTGTCCTTGGAACGATACTTGGAATTACCATTTTTATACTATTACACGATCGGGTACACTGCCCGTAAGTGTGTAGTAATCTTTAACCAGGCATATTTCCAGAGATAATTTATATACTAGATTTCACACATCAGTTGGCCATATGACGTAAGGTGCAGGCGCAAGGTCGCAAGAACGAACCTTGCGCCTTGGTCACGCAAGGACGCAAGATATATCTTGCGCCCATCACAGAATCCATTTTATCCTAAATCCTTACTCTGTATTCTTCCAGCACCAACAAAACTTTTATGTTAAAAACAACACTTACCATAACGTTTAGTAGATGCAGGTAATCAGTGACTGAAAAAGTCTCAGCCGATGAACGTTTCCAAAATAAGGCCCTCGGTACTCCATTTTTGTCTGTCTTGTGGGCAAAACTTTTAATTGTTCGTCGATATGCCTCGAGAATCCAAATCTACAAAATTAGTTAAATAAATAAGGACGCATAAAAAAATAATATACGATTCAAATGTTGAGGTATTAACCAAATCTACCAAACTTGTTTATTTTTACCTTAAATGACCACATAAAACCGACCAAAGTATAACCCTTTCCCACCTCTAACTGACTCTCCCGAGCTTGAAATCCATCTTTAACTACGGGGTAAGTGGCATCCCAAATACGATTACCCCACGGGTAGTCATTCAATTTAGCAAAGTCTTCGACTAGCCATAGGTATTTTTTGCTCACCACATGAATCCCTTGCTTACCCATAAACGCTCTCTCCACAATCAAAATAATGGCTAGTCGCACGACATCATCATCACTAACCACAAAATCAGCACCATCATATAAAAGCTTTTGGATATCGGTAATTGTAATGTTTGAATTATCTTTACGATTTGGGAAACAACGTCGTCTAATCGGTGGTGTTTCTACATCATAACTTCTGGGAATGTAATGTGCCATGTCCGTGCGACGACTAAACTTAAACCCCGTGATGAGACAAAATTCCCGCCTACTAAATCTAATTTTGAAATTCGGACGGAAACTAAACCATATTTCCTCATCATCAGCAGGGTACTTTTCATCTATTCCTATCGGTCGCTCACTCTTTCTTTGGAGCATTGCATGTACAAGGCCCGGATCATTGCCGGTGTAAGAAAGATCTAGCCAAGGACCAAAACAAGTTCCCCTAAAAATTTTTTGTTGATTCTCAGTCATTGATGCCTTTAGTTGAGGTATAACATTCAGCATATTCTTCATCGTCAACTTCGCCTCAACATATCCCTGAAACAGACAGTTTTTCAGAAAAAAAATACAGGCGCAAGGACGCAAGTCGCACCTTGCGTCTCGTTTATCACACAGGCGCAAGGACGCAAGACGTGCCTTGCGCCAGCTACTACGGACAAACGCAAGGACGCAAGACTTTCCTTGCGCATATACCAGATTCTAGTTTTAAGCCCTAAAACAATCGTGTTCCAGTTTTTATAAAATGTTAGCTTCCAAATACTGTAACTTTAACAAATCTAGCAACATTATAAGTGAGTTTTGCATCACCAAGCTCGTTGAAGCATTTCATCGAACACTTGGTGTGCAACAAAAATTATATATCATTTTCGACATAGAAATGGAGTAATCGAACGGAGATAGTTGAAAGGAAACCCTTACCCGTTCTTGTGACATCTTGATCACGTTTTTTGTCGGTTTTTTTTCTCTTCCTTTTTCTCAATCGTGGTGGTGATGGTGATGCTAATGGAGGCGGTGATGGTAATGGTGGTGAGATGTACTGATGGCGGTGGTGCTGGCGATGGTGGTGGTGGTGATGTGGTGAGTCTCAGAAGAAAGGTCGCAAGGGTAGACGGGTCGCAAGGGGGTCGCAAGTGCAAGGTTCTTTGTAATCGCCGTCGGTCGCAAAGTGGTCGCAAGAGCTGAGTGTCGGGGTGTGTGTGTGTATGTGGTGTCTGATTTCTATATTTGACCTAATTTTTTAACACAAGGACGCAAGGCGCAAGGACGCAAGGCGCAAGGACGCAAGTCGCAAGGTCGCAAGGTCTCTTGCGCCTTGCGCGGGCATTTTGTCAAGTTTTTTTTTTTTGGGTACCAGCTCAGAAAAGTCCAAAAAAATGGGTATTTTGGTGATTGACCCAGAAAGCAGACTTTTTGGGCCATTACTTTCTTGGTTTGGGCCAACACTCCATTATTGGGCCGATAGTCCAAACTCCTATGATAACCAATGGTCCATATACCAAACACCAACTACATTCAAATCGCATGTCCAAACACACCAGTAACGCATCCGTTTAAATAAACATTTTTTTTTCTTCTTTTTCTTTTTACTTATTCACACCCGATTTACATTTACATAAACAGAAGAGAGACGCTCACTGCACAAAAACCTTCGTTCTCTATTTTGACGTTCTTCGCCTAAAATTCAATCCGTGAATTACTCAAATTCATTGTTGTAGGTAAATCGTCATCATATAAAATCCAATTAAATTAATACGCATGTAATTCGCCATTGTTTTTCAAAGCAATTCATCTGTGTAAGTAGTTCATCAACTGTTTAACTGAGGGTTACCAGGGGTTTTAATCTTTCGCACAATTTTTTATCTTATTTTATTCCTCCAAACTGGAGATCGGGGATTAGTTTCAATCGTATTGTTAAATCGAACTCTCGTTTGGCGTATTCAGTTAGATTTATGTTCTATGTTTGATAATTGATGAGCATTTAGGTCTGTATTGTGATTTCCCCAATTTAATTGTTGTTTATATAGAATGTATTGTTTAGATCCATCCTGAATTAGTTTAAGCCTTGATTAGTGTATGTGAATTAATATTATGAATTGTTTGGATTCATTGCAATTAAGCTTATGCGATTTGATTTGTTTTAGCATTGTATATAATTTGGATGCGTGATCATACAACTGCATTTAGATGGTCTACAAGAAATAAAACTATTCCTCATGTTATAAATATTTGTAACTCATAAGTTGTGCTGTATAGTTAGTGTGGTTTTATGTATTGTAACGTTATCTTAAGATAGATTCGTTCACGAAAACAAGGTGTGCGGGTTGGTTCAGTTTGTTGGGAACCATATAGGTTAACTCACTAAAGCATTTATATGCATTATGTTATTACTAAGATTTTATGATCTTACTTATGGTACCTGTATATTGAAGAAATAAAGCTTTGAAAACTCTACTTAATCATTTTATTAAATTTGCAATGTCATGTAATTCGATAATCTGAGTTAACATATTTGTCGCTTTGTTATTTACAGGTGAGTTGACAACTGCATATATATAAGTTTTAAGTTAGAAAATTACAATGGGTGCTTCAGATGAGAATAGTGGACTCTTTTTGATATTTATTTTAACGATGATTGCTATGCCGCTTGTACCGTACACAATCATTAAGCTTTGTCGTGCTGCCTCAAAAAAAGCAAAGAGCATTAATTGCCAGTGTGATGTTTGCTCCCGGTCGGGAAAATACCGCAAATCAATATTTAAAAAGGTATCTTTTACTGATATTGTGATTGTTATTTATTTATTTGATTTTGCAAATACAGTGAAAAAGTAATCAATATTAAGAATTTCTAATCTCGATTGTGTTAACAGATATTAAACTTGTCAACATGGAGTAACTTCACATTGGTGTTTTTATGGATCATTATGGGCGTCCTTGTGTACTATATAAAGAATATAAATCGTGAAGTAAGTAATTTGGTTCTGTAGCTATGTTGATCGCTTTTTTTTAAAATAATTTTTAATTGGGTTTTTCACAATTGGGTGTTTCATGTGATGGATCTAGATTCAAGTATTTGAACCATTTAGTATTCTTGGATTACAACCTGGTGCTTCCGATTCTGAAATAAAGAAGGCGTATAGGAGATTCTCTCTTCAATACCATCCTGATAAAAATCCAGATCCAGGTTGATATTATTTTAAAGTTTCATCCTTTTATTACTGTTACTCAAGAATTTGATTGAACAAATATTTTCATTTACTGATGTTTATTGCACGTATACTGCTTTTTGATCCAGCTGCTCATAAGTATTTTGTGGAGTCGATTGCTAAGGCATATCAGGCACTTACAGATCCAATTTCTCGTGAAAATTATGAGAAATATGGTCATCCAGATGGTCGTCAGGTTGGTTTACTTTTTCATTTTCTTCTTGATTAAAGCTTATTAAAGGTGGAAACTTTAAGTATTTTTCAATCAGTTGGACCTGTTATATCTATATTTAAACCTTTTAGATTACTCTTTTGATTAGTAATTAAATATAACCCATAATAATAACCCATGTACATGGGTCAAAGTTGCATTCTGTAATTTACATCTCAAAAGTATATTAACATTTCAAATATGATTATGACATTGTGTTTTGATTTAGGGTTTTCAAATGGGAATAGCTCTTCCTGAATTTCTGTTGAACATAGAAGGTGCATCTGGTGGAATATTATTGCTATGGATTGTTGGTGTGTGTATTCTATTACCATTGGTTGTGGCTGCTGTATATCTATCCAAATCATCAAAGTATACAGGAAATAACGTTATGCATCAAACACTATCTGCTTATTATCACTTCATGAAACCATCCTTAGCCCCTAGGTATGAACTATGAACTCGTCTTTCAACCTTGACAAGTATACTGCTACTGTATAACTTTATAATAACTTACCTTGGTTTATGTTTGTGACTTGATTTTACAGTAAAATTATGGACGTTCTTGTTAAGGCTGCTGAATACTTGGAGATTCCAGTCCGTAGGTCTGACACCGAACCCCTTCAAAAACTATTTATGTTAGTTAGAAGTGAGTTGAATTTGGACCTTAAGAATATTAAACAAGAACAGGCAAAGTTTTGGAAACAACACCCGGCACTAGTAAAGGTATATTAATATTTATGGAGACTTAAAAGTTATTTGGAGTGCGTTTAGTATTGAACTTAGTATTCCTTTTTTTGGCTTGTTTGCAGACAGAATTGTTGATTCAAGCTCATTTGACCCGTCAAACCGCAACCTTAACCCCAGAGTTACAAAATGACTTCAAACGTGTGGTGGAGCTTGCTCCTCGCCTTCTTGATGAGTTGATGAAGGTACATCTATATCATATATGTATAGAAATCGGAGCATAGTTTTAACCCAAATTTTTGTTCTTTCTAATGTTATTGTATATGTAATGTATATAGATGGCAGTTATACCTCGCACGGCTCAAGGGCATGGCTGGCTAAGGCCTGCGATTGGTGTTGTTGAGCTCTCTCAGTGTATCATCCAGGTAAATCACTCTGCTTTTTGATCTGATTTCATTTTATGCACAGTTTCAGTGCAATTTCATCAAATTAATATGATAATGTTGTTATTTGATGCTCAAATTTTGTGAGGTATACATGATAATAGCTGCATCATTATCTTGCATTTTGCTGGAGCATAAAAGTAGTTCAAATTTTATGACTACAATTTATAAAATTATAATAGTTGTGTGTAAATTTGGGCACTTAATGCAGGCTGTTCCTCTTAGCTCAAGGAAAGCTACTGGAGGATCTTCAGATGGAAATGCACCTTTTTTGCAGCTTCCGCATTTTAACGAGGCTGTAATGAAAAAGATAGCCCGCAAGGTAAAAAAATGTTTGACCCATTTTCTTTGCAGCTAAGTTTTGACCCAACCCATTAATATAAATCATGACCTGGATAAACCCTTTAATTACTTAATGGATCAAATTTGGCACCTCTAATGTACAGTTCATAGTTTGGGTGAAAAAAGACAATATTTTGCATTTTTTTTGGAAGCCAATCTTTTGCAGTTATTTTCATATTACATAATGATGATGATATCGCAGAAATTAAAAACCCTTGAGGAGTTTCGTGACATGACAATCGAGGACCGAGCCGAGTTACTTTCTCAGACTGCTAATTTATCTGCTGCTGAAATTCAAGATGTTGAGTCGGTACTTGAAATGATGCCATCAGTACAAGTCGAAGTCATATGTGGGACCGAAGGTGAAGAGGGTATACAAGAAGGCGATATTGTGACAGCACAATCTTGGGTCACCCTGAAACGGGCCAACGGGTTGACCCGTGCTCTTCCTCACGCCCCATACTACCCGTTCCATAAAGAAGAAAACTGGTGGTTCCTTCTCGCTGATGTCAGCAATAACAATGTCTGGTTTTCACAAAAAGTAAGTTTCATGGATGAAGCGACAGCTGTCACAACTACTTCAAAAGCTATTGAGGAAACAATGGAAGGTTCGGGGGCGAACGCGATGGAAGTTAGTAAGGCGGTTAGAGAAGCGGTTGAAAAGGTTAAAAGTGGGTCCCGGTTTGTGATGGGGAAGTTTCAAGCACCGGGTGAAGGTAATTATAATTTGACTTGTTTTTTGTTGTGTGATTCTTGGCTTGGTTGTGATAAGAAGACTGGAGTCAAAGTCAAAGTTGTGAAACGGACTCGGGCTGGGACCCGTGGTGGGTTCACGGAGGAGGGGCCCGCGTTGGAAGATGGTGTGGATGATGAAGATGAAATTGAAGAAGAGGAGGATGATGAAGATATTGAGAGTGAGTATAGTGAAGATGATGATGATGAAGATAGTAAACCAAATACTAAAAGAGGCGGTCATGTTAACGGTAAAGCGGTTGCATCAAGTTCAGAATCAGGATCAGATGATGAATGAGAACTTTTTTAGGTAGGATTATAAAAAAAAAAATCCTTACAGTAGACTCATCTGGTTGCTAAAGTTTGTAAACTAGGGTTTGAGAACCCAAAATGACAGTTTGGATCTTTAAAACTCACAAAACCTTAAAACTGCAGTGAACCAAGTGGGTACAGGTAGACCCTGTGCCAATTATTGCAAAATGCTGGTTTTTGGCATAGTTAAAAAACATCTTTTAAACAGTCTTTAGTATATGGGTATCTAAATGGCTAAACAAGCAAGAGCTTGTTGCTTCAAGATCAGTTTGCACTTTGCCAAAATGTTGAGTCGTGTATCAATAGATCACAACATCACATGTGAATTATTGACATTAATTGGTGATGGTGATTAGATATAGTTGACAAATTTGAAGTAATTAGGTATGCTAAACTTTTTTAGTTAATCATCACATGTCTTGTAAAGTATCAACCAACATGTCTTTTTCGTTTGTATTTTAAAAATAATGCAATGATGCAAAATCTTGATATCACTAACAAGTTGAATTAATCTTTACAACCAAAATACTATAGCTTATGCTACTCGTATTCTAATTAAATAAATAATTTCCTTTTATTCCATTGCGTTACAAAATTTGAATTATTCCCTAAGTAAAGCTAAATAAACAATTTCATTAGTTTATAAAAATTCAATTAGGCATGTGATAAGCACAATCAATGAATTAAATATTTTCAAAGTTAATGTAAATTGTAATTAATATTTTTGTATAAATGGTAAATGTGTGAGTTTAATAAATTTATTTTATGTTATAAATAGAAATTTTAAGTGTATTTAACTTATGCCCAAGTATGAGTTAGCCAAACACATTTATATAATGCCATATAAAATGAAAAAGGACGGATTCCGCAAGGAACAAATTATCTTAACTGTTACTATCAATTAATATTAGTTTTTATCTATTTTTTATCAATAAAGTAATTATTATTAATTTAATAATAATAATTTTAATTATACTTCCTATTAATTAAGGGGGATGATTCTCACACACACTTTTTTGATCCTCACACACCTATTTTAACTTTTTACTCTTCTAATAATACTCAATTGGTGTGTGAGAATCAAAAAAGTGTGTGTGAGAATCATCCCCCATTAATTAATCATCAATTATCAATATCAATCAATTATATTATATTAAAAAGAAAAGGCCGGTGGCTAGCGGCAACAAAACCATAGGGGCCAATGAGCAGATGGCCACGTCCCAAAAAAATGACCCAAACTCCCACCATCATCCATAACTAACATCTAATATTCCATAATTATATAAAAAATCGAATCTCTATCCAATTACCAGATCCTTCGTGTCATATTCAGGTGTCCATTTCAATATAAATCATAAATCATGAAATAAATACGGAGTACATCATAAATCATAAATAATATGAATGAGGTGAATGGGCGGTCTTTCTTCTTTTCACGTATCCACGTCCAATAAGATTCAAACCAATCTCTAATACAAAAGGAAAGAAAAACCAAACTCCGATTTCATCGTCCATTTTAATGGATATTATTTTATCATCTAACTCAGTTATTCACTCCTGTTTCGGTCATCGAACAGCTTCAATGTCAGTATCTGGTACGGAGTAATATTTTCTTATATCTCTCCCCTGTTTTTCCTTTTTTTAATTAACAATTATATATTGGTGGGGTGGTACTGGAAACAGCTTATGAAATCAAACAAATAACCTTGTTTGAGTGTTGAATCTGTTGACTACATGTGGGTTGACTTGAAATCTCAAGATTCTCACATAAGTTGCTTAAAGATACAAACTTTGATTTGGTATATACTGTTTATGTTTAATGATAGGTGATTTAATGAAAATAAGGTATCTTGATATGTATTATAAACCAGTAGGTTGATTCTTGTGATACTTGAGATTAAGTTCTAAATCTGGTGTGGTAGATATAGATTTTTAAGAGCTAAAGGTTTCTCAAGATGTCAGCTTATGGTCATCAAATGGAGCGCGATCACTCAGCTCGAAGTCTCTCGAGTTCTGAAGGATCTGGTAAGTTCATTTTTTTCTAGTTTTTAGGTGGTCAAAGTTAAAAAGTGTTTAGTTCTAATGTTTGATATATTGAATATTGTTGTTCTTGTGTTGATATAGATATGGGAAGCGAATTTAGAATGGAATCAGTGATCTATATGTCATCATGTGCTGCAACTGTCTTCATTGGTGCACTTGTGATACTTGGGATTTTGTTAATGACCTTGTTAACTACATTAACTGTAATGTTACAATCATGTGAAAGTAGACAAGCCGGACTACTTGAATCTCTAAAATCTGATCATCATCGGTATGATTATTGCAAAGCGGCTGCTTTAAACGCTGAGATTAATAGCTTTGAATCGTATACTTTACCTGAAGTATGCAAGGATGTTGCTATTAAGTACATTAAAGAAGGTCATTACATGAGAGACTTAAATAATTCGGTGTCATTAGTTGAGAATTACTTCAATAAAATTAAGCCTGATGATGGTGGTCATGATGTGGTGTTAATGGACATAGATGACATCCTTTCAACCGACACTTTGCATAGCAACCCATTGTTGTACGGGTAAATTTCACATCTATTTATCGTCACTTTACAAAAAAGGAGTCAAGAAATGTAATGGACTAATGAGTTAATCTTTATTGTGTAGATACAATCGATACGGTTGTGATGATTGTGTTAGAGAGGCAAAACATATGAAACATGTTTTCTTGATTGAGTTATACATAAAACTTCAATCTAGTGGGTGGCCAATGATTTTGTTATCGAGGAAACCTGAAAAGCTGCGAGATGCCGCCATTGATGACCTTACATCTGCCGGATGTAGTGGTTGGTCAAAGTTAATCATGAGGTAACGTATACAACACCCTAACAGATTCTGGATTTTTTTTTGGATTAGGGCAAAACGTTATTGAATTGAAAAAACAGTATATAAGAGTTTAAGACATCGAACTTTTAAATATAAATACACCTAAGGTTGTGAAATTCGCTAGTCGGGGAGTATTCGATTGGGAACTTAAAGGGAATAATTGGAAATTCGGTTATTAATTGGATTGAACTTTGTATACTTTGAATAATAAATTCTAAAATTATTTGTGTAGCTATAGAAGAAAACCTTAAACATTAACTTTAACATAATTGTCCAAAATCATAAACATAATCGTTCATTTATTTAAAAGCTCTGATATTCTAATTATAATTCATATTAAAGTGTTGACCAGTTTTGACTTTGGGCGATTTTGACCGACAAATTCGATTTGACCCATTAACCGACATTGACGGATTAATAAAACGTGTTTTATAAAATCGGAACGGTATGTTTTTAGAGAGAAGTAATCGGGATTACTCGGAAGTAATCAGGGTTTTTTACAACAATGAATAAAAAAGAATTGATCGTCGGGGGCGATTGATCCAGTTGCTCTTTTGATCCGCCCCTGCCTGCAACCCAAAGTAATATTTTGGCCTAATGACAATTGAATTGTCTTTAAACCATGTTAAAGTTATTGGTAGCTTGTAGTTTTGCTTTATGGTCAATTGATATCGTTGTTATGATGTACGGCAGATCGAAAGAGGAGATGAAAATGGATAGTCGTGATTACTTTTCCAGACGAAAAATGAGTATTCAAGCGGACGGTTACCACATTCAAGCTGTGATTAGTAGCTATATGGATCCGTTAGTTGGTACATTTATCAGAACACAAAACTTCAAGCTTCCGAACCCTCTTACTGTTGTTCCAGCTAGAAGCATTGTATAAGTTTTTTGTGGATATTTGTTTATTTTTGTTTGTATATAAGATGCAGACCACACTCATTTGGATTGATTTATAAAGAAGGGGCAAGTTGCTGAAATGTCTCTATTTTGAAGGGTTACATCACAATCTTGCTGATTTTTTTAAAAAGTAGGGGACCCACCCATTTCAACAAAATTATAGTGAATGTTAGTAAAATAACCATCTGATCTAGGCAAACAAAGTTCACGATAACTCTCTTTTACTGTATCCATAAGACCAAGTATTGGTTAGAATACACATTGCAATGTAAGTAACGACCTTGAACATATACTGGTTACAAGCCTGAAAAGCAAGAGATATCTCATCTTCGTGCTTTGTATGGTTATAATCTGAAAGGTCATTTAATGGAAAAGCTAGATTTCGGTATTGAAACTGATGAACGTTATTATAAGCCAGGTGACCGTACGTGTATCTTATGCCAAAACTTGTTTAAGCTGTAAATTTGTTCCAATATTCAAAATGTATTGATTTGCAAGTTGTTTGTGTTTGAAACTTTGAATTGTGAACCCAGTTGATGGGTTAGGAAATTACAAGATGATAATTAGAGTACTATATACTATATAGTACCCCTTATGCATTTAAAAAAAAAAAAAAAAAAAAACAGAATAACAATAATGGTGTAAGAATGCTTATAAAATCGTAATTTTCATATTTGTTATTACAGTGTGGAATTTACTATGTATACTAAGATTGGATGTTAGCAGCAAATGTTGATGGTCATTGATCAATTCGATTTGGCTTATTTTTCTGATGAATAAGCGTCGAATCCAATAAGGAATTTCAGAACCTGTATGTCACCATATCTAATGTAGAGAGTATTTGTCAATATAATAAACTAAGATCGTATACTTAGACCGACTCGTAGAGCTAAAATTGAGGAAGAATTTAAAATCCATGGAAATTTAATTCTAACATTTTTAATGACATCTCATCATTATTATTTTTTTACTTTTATTATTTATTTATTTATTTATTTTTATTTTTGGTCGGAGGTCCTCACAGAAGAAATCTCTCTACTTGGAGTAGAGAGGATGATGACTTTCTCTTCCTGTGAGTGGAAATTTTTTTTCTCGACTCGTGGTTAGAGATCCGACTTCTCTTCTATGCTAGGGTAGAGGAAGGACGTCTACATCTCACCTCTCCATAGCTAGCATGTGCGTGATTGGGTATTGTTGTTGTTGTTGTTGCTGCTGCTGCTGCTGTTGTTGTTGTCGTCGTCGTCCTATTAGTAGTTTTAAAACTTGTAATTCATTTCATCACCTGATATTCGAATGAGCTTTATGAAGTTGGGATTTTGAAAATGGGTACCAAATCCTGGATAATTTAGCATTACCTATTTGGGTATAGATTATACTCAATATCCTATTTGCATTCCAAATACAAGGTCATGCTCATGATTTCATGCCAAACACCTATATAAGTAAATTGTGATTTTGGTAAACATTATGCAAGTTAACTGTGTGTTGTTTGGTCTATTTGGTTTTAGTTAAAAGGTACTCCGTAAGTTTCTTTTCATTTTTTTAAAAATTAAAATCGTAAGTCAATAATAACAACAACAACAATACCCAATCACGTGCAAATAGAGATTATATAGTGTTTTTACTCATATTCACTTTGCCCATAAAAATAATAGTTCTACCTTAACAACAATGAAATATTTGTATTTGCAACCAATCTTGTTCATTCTTGTAGCTGAAGGATTGAATATGCTTATAATGTCGCGGTGCAGAAAGGTAAATTTAAAGGTGTAGAAGTCAGAGTTGATAGGGCAGTTGTAGCGCATCTCCAATATGCGAACAATACAATTTTTTTCGGGGACTGGGATAACGAGAACGTGAGAAATCTCATGAAACTACTTAAATGCTTTGAATTGACTTCCTGATTGAAAATAAAACACCGTAAGAGTCAACTGTTCTGGTTTGGTGTTTCAAAGAGTGAGGTAGAATCACTATTGGATCGATTTCGTTGTCAAGAAGAGAAACTGCCTCATATACCTTGGGATTCCCGTCGGTGCCAAAATGAGCAAAATAAATAATTGGACATTGGTCGTTGAGAAATTTAAAGGTAGGCTCTCGGATTGAAAAGCTAGAACGATGTCATACGGTGGTCAAGTTACTCTTGTTAAATCGGTTCTAAATATCCTCCCGTTGTATTATTTCTCACTCTATCGTGCCCCGAATCATTGATGCAGGTCGACACATTGACGAGTTAGGCATCTCTCTCTCAAACTTTTTCATCAAAACTGTTTGCAACTGTGAGAACACGTCTCTTTGGAATGACAGTTGGATTGGGAACACAAAACTAGAGGACAAATTCTCTCGCTTGCATCGTCTTGAGGCTGTCAAAAACACATCAATTAAAGAAGTTCGAACATGTTGGCGATTTGATATGCTGGAAATGGAACTGGTTACGCACCCCTAGGGGTCGAACTGCATGAGATCTAGAGGAGTTGGTGGCGATTTTGTCCTCTTACACCTTCGATTGCAGGAAACCAGATTCATGGAAGTGGACTTTATCGAGCAATGGATTGCTATCGGTCAGGAAACTTTCGAAGATAATCAACGAGAGCCTACTTGGGAGCCATAAAACAGCAACAATTTCGGCTACAGAGAGAAATAATATGGTGCCAAATAAAATCGAAGTCTTCATTTGGTGTGCCTTACAACGTAAATTACCGGTGCGTGTGGAATTGGATAAAAGAGGAAACGATCTTCACACGTTCGATGCCCTCTTTGTGACAATGGTATATAATCGATCGATTACTACTTGGTATTATGTAAACATGCTATGGATATGTGGGGCCAAGTCTATAAATAGTGGAACCTATGGAATGTGTCAAACTTAAGCACTAGTAAATGTTTTGGGGTAATTCTTCTCAAACAATGTCGACTTTCGGGAAAAAACCATGACAAGCGGTGGAATGGTCATGCGGTTACCTTATATGGAAAAATAGAAATCAATTAGTCTTTAAAGATGAAAGTTGGAATCCTCTACTTGCTTTAAGCGAGATACAAGTTAAATTGTCTGATTGAATTTCATATCAAATAAAAGATAAAAAGATACTATCAGATCCAGGAAGCTACGCAAGATAAACATAGTTCGCGATGTGTTGCTTTCGCAGCATCGCTACTGTATTTATGCAATTGCAGTGGGGATTATCACCAAAATGCCCTTTTTTTGAAGCTTGTTGACTGACAGCCCTAAAAAAAAAGTTTGACAATTTGCCCTCGCAAGGCGCAAGACACCTTGCGTCCTTGCGACCTTGCATCCTTGCGACCTTGCGACGTTGCGTCCTTGCGTGTTTCGGTAAAAGAACTAGTTAAATGATCAGTTTGCGTTCACTGTTGAAATGTCCCGTTCTTATTGATTAAAAACGTTCCATATTAATTGATTTCGTTGCGAGGTTTTGACCTCTATATGAGACGTTTTTCAAAGACTGCATTCATTTTTAAAACAAACCATAACCTTTATTTCATAAATAAAGGTTTAAAAAGCTTTACGTAGATTATCAAATAATGATAATCTAAAATATCCTGTTTACACACGACCATTACATAATGGCTTACAATACAAATATGTTACATCGAAATCAGTTTCTTGAATGCAGTTTTTACACAATATCATACAAACATGGACTCCAAATCTTGTCCTTATTTTAGTATGCAACAGCGGAAGCTCTTAATATTCACCTGAGAATAAACATGCTTTAAACGTCAACAAAAATGTTGGTGAGTTATAGGTTTAACCTATATATATCAAATCGTAACAATAGACCACAAGATTTCATATTTCAATACACATCCCATACATAGAGATACAAATCATTCATATGGTGAACACCTGGTAACCGACAATAACAAGATGCATATATAAGAATATCCCCATCATTCCGGGACACCCTTCGGATATGATATAAATTTCGAAGTACTAAAGCATCCGGTACTTTGGATGGGGTTTGTTAGGCCCAATAGATCTATCTTTAGGATTCGCGTCAATTAGGGTGTCTGTTCCCTAATTCTTAGATTACCAGACTTAATAAAAAGGGGCATATTCGATTTCGATAATTCAACCATAGAATGTAGTTTCACGTACTTGTGTCTATTTTGTAAATCATTTATAAAACCTGCATGTATTCTCATCCCAAAAATATTAGATTTTAAAAGTGGGACTATAACTCACTTTCACAGATTTTTACTTCGTCGGGAAGTAAGACTTGGCCACTGGTTGATTCACGAACCTATAACAATATATACATATATATCAAAGTATGTTCAAAATATATTTACAACACTTTTAATATATTTTGATGTTTTAAGTTTATTAAGTCAGCTGTCCTCGTTAGTAACCTACAACTAGTTGTCCACAGTTAGATGTACAGAAATAAATCGATAAATATTATCTTGAATCAATCCACGACCCAGTGTATACGTATCTCAGTATTGATCACAACTCAAACTATATATATTTTGGAATCAACCTCAACCCTGTATAGCTAACTCCAACATTCACATATAGAGTGTCTATGGTTGTTCCGAAATATATATAGATGTGTCGACATGATAGGTCGAAACATTGTATACATGTCTATGGTATCTCAAGATTACATAATATACAATACAAGTTGATTAAGTTATGGTTGGAATAGATTTGTTACCAATTTTCACGTAGCTAAAATGAGAAAAATTATCCAATCTTGTTTTACCCATAACTTCTTCATTTTAAATCCGTTTTGAGTGAATCAAATTGCTATGGTTTCATATTGAACTCTATTTTATGAATCTAAACAGAAAAAGTATAGGTTTATAGTCGGAAAAATAAGTTACAAGTCGTTTTTGTAAAGGTAGTCATTTCAGTCGAAAGAACGACGTCTAGATGACCATTTTAGAAAACATACTTCCACTTTGAGTTTAACCATAATTTTTGGATATAGTTTCATGTTCATAATAAAAATCATTTTCTCAGAATAACAACTTTTAAATCAAAGTTTATCATAGTTTTTAATTAACTAACCCAAAACAGCCCGCGGTGTTACTACGACGGCGTAAATCCGGTTTTACGGTGTTTTTTGTGTTTCCAGGTTTTAAATCATTAAGTTAGCATATCATATAGATATAGAACATGTGTTTAGTTGATTTTAAAAGTCAAGTTAGAAGGATTAACTTTTGTTTGCGAACAAGTTTAGAATTAACTAAACTATGTTCTAGTGATTACAAGTTTAAACCTTCGAATAAGATAGCTTTATATGTATGAATCGAATGATGTTATGAACATCATTACTACCTTAAGTTCCTTGGATAAACCTACTGGAAAAGAGAAAAATGGATCTAGCTTCAACGGATCCTTGGATGGCTCGAAGTTCTTGAAGCAGAATCATGACACGAAAACAAGTTCAAGTAAGATCATCACTTGAAATAAGATTGTTATAGTTATAGAAATTGAACCAAAGTTTGAATATGATTATTACCTTGTATTAGAATGATAACCTACTGTAAGAAACAAAGATTTCTTGAGGTTGGATGATCACCTTACAAGATTGGAAGTGAGCTAGCAAACTTGAAAGTATTCTTGATTTTATGTAACTAGAACTTGTAGAATATATGAAGAACACTTAGAACTTGAAGATAGAACTTGAGAGAGATCAATTAGATGAAGAAAATTGAAGAATGAAAGTGTTTTTAGGTGTTTTTGGTCGTTGGTGTATGGATTAGATATAAAGGATATGTAATTTTGTTTTCATGTAAATAAGTCATGAATGATTACTCATATTTTTGTAATTTTATGAGATATTTCATGCTAGTTGCCAAATGATGGTTCCCACATGTGTTAGGTGACTCACATGGGCTGCTAAGAGCTGATCATTGGAGTGTATATACCAATAGTACATACATCTAAAAGCTGTGTATTGTACGAGTACGAATACGGGTGCATACGAGTAGAATTGTTGATGAAACTGAACGAGGATGTAATTGTAAGCATTTTTGTTAAGTAGAAGTATTTTGATAAGTGTATTGAAGTCTTTCAAAAGTGTATAAATACATATTAAAACACTACATGTATATACATTTTAACTGAGTCGTTAAGTCATCGTTAGTCGTTACATGTAAGTGTTGTTTTTAAACCTTTAGGTTAACGGTCTTGTTAAATGTTGTTAACCCAATGTTTATAATATCAAATGAGATTTTAAATTATTATATTATCATGATATTATCATGTATGAATATCTCTTAATATGATATATATACATTAAATGTCTTTACAACGATAATCGTTACATATATGTCTCGTTTAAAAATCATTAAGTTAGTAGTCTTGTTTTTACATATGTAGTTCATTGTTAATATACTTAATGATATGTTTACTTATCATAGTATCATGTTAACTATATATATATCCATATATATGTCATCATATAGTTTTTACAAGTTTTAACGTTCGTGAATCACCGGTCAACTTGGGTGGTCAATTGTCTATATGAAACATATTTCAATTAATCAAGTCTTAACAAGTTTGATTGCTTAACATGTTGGAAACATTTAATCATGTAAATATCAATCTCAATTAATATATATAAACATGGAAAAGTTCGGGTCACTACAGTACCTACGCGTTAAATAAATTTCGTCCCGAAATTTTAAGCTGTTGAAGGTGTTGACGAATCTTCTGGAAATAGATGCGGGTATTTCTTCTTCATCTGATCTTCACGCTCCCAGGTGAACTCGGGTCCTCTACGAGCATTCCATCGAACCTTAACAATTGGTATCTTGTTTTGCTTAAGTCTTTTAACCTCACGATCCATTATTTCGACGGGTTCTTCGATGAATTGAAGTTTTTCGTTGATTTGGATTTCATCTAACGGAATAGTGAGATCTTCTTTAGCAAAACATTTCTTTAAATTCGAGACGTGGAAAGTGTTATGTACAGCCGCGAGTTGTTGAGGTAACTCTAGTCGGTAAGCTACTGGTCCGACACGATCAATAATCTTGAATGGTCCAATATACCTTGGATTTAATTTCCCTCGTTTACCAAATCGAACAACGCCTTTCCAAGGTGCAACTTTAAGCATGACCATCTCTCCAATTTCAAATTCTATATCTTTTCTTTTAATGTCAGCGTAGCTCTTTTGTCGACTTTGGGCGGTTTTCAACCGTTGTTGAATTTGGATGATCTTCTCGGTAGTTTCTTGTATAATCTCCGGACCCGTAATCTGTCTATCCCCCACTTCACTCCAACAAATCGGAGACCTGCACTTTCTACCATAAAGTGCTTCAAACGGCGCCATCTCAATGCTTGAATGGTTGCTGTTGTTGTAGGAAAATTCTGCTAATGGTAGATGTCGATCCCAACTGTTTCCGAAATCAATAACACATGCTCGTAGCATGTCTTCAAGCGTTTGTATCGTTCTTTCGCTCTGCCCATCAGTTTGTGGATGATAGGCAGCACTCATGTCTAGACGAGTTCCTAATGCTTGCTGTAATGTCTGCCAGAATCTTGAAATAAATCTGCCATCCCTATCAGAGATAATAGAGATTGGTATTCCATGTCTGGAGACGACTTCCTTCAAATACAGTCGTGCTAACTTCTCCATCTTGTCATCTTCTCTTATTGGCAGGAAGTGTGCTGATTTGGTGAGACGATCAACTATTACCCAAATAGTATCAAAACCACTTGCAGTCCTTGGCAATTTAGTGATGAAATCCATGGTAATGTTTTCCCATTTCCATTCTGGGATTTCGGGTTGTTGAAGTAGACCTGATGGTTTTTGATGCTCAGCTTTGACCTTAGAGCAAGTCAAACATTCTCCTACGTATTTAGCAACATCGGCTTTCATACCCGGCCACCAAAAATGTTTCTTGAGATCCTTGTACATCTTCCCCGTTCCAGGATGTATTGAGTATCTGGTTTTATGAGCTTCTCTAAGTACCATTTCTCTCATATCTCCAAATTTTGGTACCCAAATCCTTTCAGCCCTATACCGGGTTCCGTCTTCCCGAATATTAAGATGCTTCTCCGATCCTTTGGGTATTTCATCCTTTAAATTTCCCTCTTTTAAAACTCCTTGTTGCGCCTCCTTTATTTGAGTAGTAAGGTTATTATGAATCATTATATTCATAGATTTTACTCGAATGGGTTCTCTGTCCTTCCTGCTCAAGGCATCGGCTACCACATTTGCCTTCCCCGGGTGGTAACGAATCTCAAAGTCGTAATCATTCAATAATTCAATCCACCTACGCTGCCTCATATTCAGTTGTTTCTGATTAAATATGTGTTGAAGACTTTTGTGGTCGGTATATATAATACTTTTGACCCCATATAAGTAGTGCCTCCAAGTCTTTAATGCAAAAACAACCGCGCCTAATTCCAAATCATGCGTCGTATAATTTTGTTCGTGAATCTTCAATTGTCTAGACGCATAAGCAATCACCTTCGTTCGTTGCATTAATACACAACCGAGACCTTGCTTTGATGCATCACAATAAATCACAAAATCATCATTCCCTTCAGGCAATGACAATATAGGTGCCGTAGTTAGCTTTTTCTTCAATAACTGAAACGCTTTCTCTTGTTCATCATTCCATTCAAATTTCTTCCCTTTATGCGTTAATGCAGTCAAGGGTTTTGCTATTCTGGAAAAGTCTTGGATGAACCTTCTGTAGTAACCAGCTAGTCCTAAAAACTGGCGTATGTGTTTCGGAGTTTTCGGGGTTTCCCACTTTTCAACAGTTTCTATCTTTGCCGGATCCACCTTAATACCTTCTTTGTTCACTATGTGACCGAGGAATTGAACTTCTTCCAACCAAAATGCACACTTTGAAAACTTAGCGTACAATTCTTCCTTCCTCAATACTTCTAACACCTTTCTCAAATGTTCACCGTGTTCTTGGTCATTCTTTGAGTAAATAAGTATGTCATCAATGAAAACAATGACAAACTTGTCAAGGTATGGTCCACACACTCGGTTCATAAGGTCCATGAACACAGCTGGTGCATTAGTTAAACCAAACGGCATGACCATAAACTCGTAATGACCGTAACGTGTTCTGAAAGCAGTCTTTGGAATATCATCTTCTTTCACCCGCATTTGATGATACCCGGAACGTAAGTCAATCTTTGAATAAACAGACGAGCCTTGTAGTTGATCAAATAAGTCGTCGATTCTCGGTAGTGGGTAGCGGTTCTTGATGGTAAGTTTGTTCAACTCTCGGTAGTCGATACACAACCTGAATGTACCATCTTTCTTCTTGACAAACAAAACAGGAGCTCCCCACGGTGATGTGCTTGGTCGAATGAAACCACGCTCTAAAAGTTCTTGTAATTGGCTTTGCAGTTCTTTCATCTCGCTGGGTGCGAGTCTGTAAGGAGCACGAGCTATTGGTGCAGCTCCTGGTACAAGATCTATTTGAAATTCAACGGATCGATGTGGGGGTAATCCCGGTAATTCTTTTGGAAATACATCGGGAAATTCTTTTGCAATGGGAACATCATTGATGCTCTTTTCTTCAGTTTATACTTTCTCGACGTGTGCTAGAACAGCATAGCAACCTTTTCTTATTAGTTTTTGTGCCTTCAAATTACTAATAAGATGTAGCTTCGTGTTGCCCTTTTCTCCGTACACCATTAAGGGTTTTCCTTTTTCTCGTATAATGCGAATTGCATTTTTGTAACAAACGATCTCCGCTTTCACTTCTTTCAACCAGTCCATACCGATTATCACATCAAAACTCCCTAACTCTACTGGTATCAAATCAATCTTAAATGTTTCGCTAACCAGTTTAATTTCTCGATTCCGACATATATTATCTGCTGAAATTAATTTACCATTTGCTAATTCGAGTAAAAATTTACTATCCAAAGGCGTCAATGGACAACTTAATTTAGCACAAAAATCTCTACTCATATAGCTTCTATCCGCACCCGAATCAAATAAAACGTAAGCAGATTTATTGACAATAAGAAACGTACCCGTAACAAGCTCCGGGTCTTCCTGTGCCTCTACCGCATTAATATTGAAAACTCTTCCACGGCCTTGTCCATTCGTGTTCTCCTGGTTCGGGCAATTTCTAATAATGTGGCCTGGTTTTCCACATTTATAACAAACTACATTGGCATAACTTGCTCCGACACTACTTGCTCCGCCATTACTCGTTCCGACACCATTTGTTCCTTTCGTTCTATTAACCCCTGGTTCGTAGACCTCACACTTCGCCGCGCTATGACCATTTCTTTTACACTTGTTGCAAAATTTGGTGCAGAACCCCGAGTGATTCTTTTCACACCTTTGGCATAGCTGCTTCTGATTGTTGTTGTTGTTGCGGTTATTATTGTTGTTGGGATGATTGTTGTAGTTGCTGTTGTTGTTGTTGTTGTTGGGCCGTTTGTTGTAGTTGCGATTGATGTTGCGATTGTTGGGATAATTGTTGCGATTATTGTTGTAATTGCTGTTGTTGTTGTATTGGTGATTCTTATCACCGTTTTCCTCCCACTTTCTTTTGACTTGCTTCACATTGGCCTCTTCAGCAGTCTGTTCTTTAATTCTTTCTTCAATCTGGTTCACTAGTTTGTGAGCCATTCTACATGCCTGTTGTATGGAGGCGGGCTCGTGTGAACTTATATCTTCTTGGATTCTTTCCGGTAATCCTTTCACAAATGCGTCGATCTTCTCTTCCTCATCTTCGAATGCTCCCGGACACAATAGGCACAATTCTGTGAATCGTCTTTCGTACGTGGTAATATCAAATCCTTGGGTTCGTAACCCTCTAAGTTCTGTCTTGAGCTTATTGACCTCGGTTCTGGGACGGTACTTCTCGTTCATCAAGTGCTTGAATGCTGACCACGGTAGTGCGTACGCATCATCTTGTCCCACTTGCTCTAGATAGGTATTCCACCATGTTAACGCAGAACCTGTGAAGGTATGCGTAGCGTACTTCACTTTGTCCTCTTCAGTACACTTACTTATGGCAAACACCGATTCAACCTTCTCGGTCCACCGTTTCAATCCGATCGGTCCTTCGGTTCCATCAAATTCCAAAGGTTTGCAGGCAGTGAATTCTTTGTAGGTGCATCCTACACGATTTCCTGTACTACTAGATCCAAGGTTATTGTTGGTATGTAGCGCAGCCTGTACTGCGGCTATGTTTGAAGCTAGAAAAGTACGGAATTCCTCTTCATTCATATTCACGGTGTGTCGAGTAGTCGGTGCCATTTCCTTCAAAATAGTTAAATGGAACAAGTTAATCATACAGAATATTAAGAGTAGTTAATAGTATTTCGTAGCATAATATGAACTCATTTATAAAAGCTTTTTCTTCATATTAGCGTTTTATAAGTTTAAATTTAGGTAGTACCTACCCGTTAAGTTCATACTTAGTAGCTAATATACAATTCAACTACTACAATTCTATATGAAAAACTGATTGTAATAATATTTCGCGTTCAAACTTTTATACAATATTTTACAAACTTACAATACCGCTTATTTTACATAAAGCATGAAATATAGCACACAATAACTTTGATACAAGATAGTTGTGAAGACAATTCTAGCTAGTACACAAGTCGTTCAGCAAAGGCAATAAAGACACGTAATTCATACGTCCAGAAACAAGTCATGCATTCTGGTTTTACTAGGACTACTTCCCATCCTTGGTCTTGTGCAACATAACCGTTATGGCCGTTGATAAGACAGCGTGTTGTAACGTCATCAAAGGGACGAGGGTTACGTAATGTCCAACAGTCCCGTAATAATCTAAAAACCTCATTTCTTACCCCAATTACCGACTCCGTCACTTGTGGGAACGTTTTGTTTAATAGCTGTAGTCCGATGTTCTTTTTCTCACTTTGGTGAGAAGCGAACATTACTAACCCGTAAGCATAACATGCTTCTTTATGTTGCATGTTAGCCGCTTTTTCTAAATCACGAAGTCCAATATTCGGATATATTGAGTCAAAATAATTTCTTAACCCGTTGCGTAAAATAGCATTTGGGTTCCCCGCAATATATGCGTCAAAGTAAACACATCGTAACTTATGGGTTTCCCAATGTGATATCCCCCATCTTTCAAACGAAAGTCTCTTATAAACCAAGACATTCTTGGAACGTTCTTCGAATGTCTTACAAACTGATCTCGCCTTAAATAGTTGTGCCGAGGAATTCTGACCGACTCTAGACAAGATTTCATCAATCATGTCTCGGGGTAGGTCTCTTAAAATATTGGGTTGTCTATCCATTTTGTGTTTTTAAACTGTAAAATAGACAAGAGTTAGATTCATAAAAAAATACTTATTAATACAAGCAATTTTTTACATATATCATAAAGCATAAGCACACTATATTACATATATTACACCACACGAATACAACTATCTTATTCCGACTCGCTCGTTTCTTCTTGTTCGGTTTTGGTTCGTTTTGCCAAGTTTCTAGGGATATATGATGTTCCCCTAATACGAGCCGTCATTGTCCACATTGGTTTAGAAAAACCTGGTGGTTTAGAGGTTCCCGGGTCATTGTTACAACCTAAGGACTTCGGGGGTTGACGATACATATAAAGTTCATCGGGGTTGGAATTAGATTTCTCTATTTTTATGCCCTTTCCCTTATTATTTTCTTTTGCCTTTTTAAATTCAGTTGGGGTAATTTCTATAACATCATCGGAATTCTCGTCGGAATCCGATTCATCGGAGAATTGGTAATCCTCCCAATATTTTGCTTCCTTAGCGGAAACACCATTGACCATAATTAACTTTGGTCGGTTGGTTGAGGATTTTCTTTTACTTAACCGTTTTATTATTTCCCCCACCGGTTCTATTTCTTCATCCGGTTCCGATTCTTCTTCCGGTTCCGATTCTTCTTCCGGTTCCGACTCTTCTTCCGGTTCCTCTTCGGGAACTTGTGAATCAGTCCACAAATCATTCCAATTTACATTTGACTCTTCATTATTATTAGGTGAGTCAATGGGACTTGTTCTAGAGGTAGACATCTATCACATAATATCAAACACGTTAAGAGATTAATATATCACATAATATTCATATGTTAAAAATATATAGTTTCCAACAAAAATGTTAAGCAATCATTTTTAAAGAAAACACGGTCGAAGTCCAGACTCACTAATGCATCCTAACAAACTCGATAAGACACACTAATGCAAATTTTCTGGTTCTCTAAGACCAACGCTCGGATACCAACTGAAATGTCCCGTTCTTATTGATTAAAAACGTTCCATATTAATTGATTTCGTTGCGAGGTTTTGACCTCTATATGAGACGTTTTTCAAAGACTGCATTCATTTTTAAAACAAACCATAACCTTTATTTCATAAATAAAGGTTTAAAAAGCTTTACGTAGATTATCAAATAATGATAATCTAAAATATCCTGTTTACACACGACCATTACATAATGGCTTACAATACAAATATGTTACATCGAAATCAGTTTCTTGAATGCAGTTTTTACACAATATCATACAAACATGGACTCCAAATCTTGTCCTTATTTTAGTATGCAACAGCGGAAGCTCTTAATATTCACCTGAGAATAAACATGCTTTAAACGTCAACAAAAATGTTGGTGAGTTATAGGTTTAACCTATATATATCAAATCGTAACAATAGACCACAAGATTTCATATTTCAATACACATCCCATACATAGAGATAAAAATCATTCATATGGTGAACACCTGGTAACCGACAATAACAATATGCATATATAAGAATATCCCCATCATTCCGGGACACCCTTCGGATATGATATAAATTTCGAAGTACTAAAGCATCCGGTACTTTGGATGGGGTTTGTTAGGCCCAATAGATCTATCTTTAGGATTCGCGTCAATTAGGGTGTCTGTTCCCTAATTCTTAGATTACCAGACTTAATAAAAAGGGGCATATTCGATTTCGATAATTCAACCATAGAATGTAGTTTCACGTACTTGTGTCTATTTTGTAAATCATTTATAAAACCTGCATGTATTCTCATCCCAAAAATATTAGATTTTAAAAGTGGGACTATAACTCACTTTCACAGATTTTTACTTCGTCGGGAAGTAAGACTTGGCCACTGGTTGATTCACGAACCTATAACAATATATACATATATATCAAAGTATGTTCAAAATATATTTACAACACTTTTAATATATCTTGATGTTTTAAGTTTATTAAGTCAGCTGTCCTCGTTAGTAACCTACAACTAGTTGTCCACAGTTAGATGTACAGAAATAAATCGATAAATATTATCTTGAATCAATCCACGACCCAGTGTATACGTATCTCAGTATTGATCACAACTCAAACTATATATATTTTGGAATCAACCTCAACCCTGTATAGCTAACTCCAACATTCACATATAGAGTGTCTATGGTTGTTCCGAAATATATATAGATGTGTCGACATGTTAGGTCGAAACATTGTATACGTGTCTATGGTATCTCAAGATTACATAATATACAATACAAGTTGATTAAGTTATGGTTGGAATAGATTTGTTACCAATTTTCTCGTAGCTAAAATGAGAAAAATTATCCAATCTTGTTTTACCCATAACTTCTTCATTTTAAATCCGTTTTGAGTGAATCAAATTGCTATGGTTTCATATTGAACTCTATTTTATGAATCTAAACAGAAAAAGTATAGGTTTATAGTCGGAAAAATAAGTTACAAGTCGTTTTTGTAAAGTTAGTCATTTCAGTCGAAAGAACGACGTCTAGATGACCATTTTAGAAAACATACTTCCACTTTGAGTTTAACCATAATTTTTGGATATAGTTTCATGTTCATAATAAAAATCATTTTCTCAGAATAACAACTTTTAAATCAAAGTTTATCATAGTTTTTAATTAACTAACCCAAAACAGCCCGCGGTGTTACTACGACGGCGTAAATCCGGTTTTACGGTGTTTTTTGTGTTTCCAGGTTTTAAATCATTAAGTTAGCATATCATATAGATATAGAACATGTGTTTAGTTGATTTTAAAAGTCAAGTTAGAAGGATTAACTTTTGTTTGCGAACAAGTTTAGAATTAACTAAACTATGTTCTAGTGATTACAAGTTTAAACCTTCGAATAAGATAGCTTTATATGTATGAATCGAATGATGTTATGAACATCATTACTACCTTAAGTTCCTTGGATAAACCTACTGGAAAAGAGAAAAATGGATCTAGCTTCAACGGATCCTTGGATGGCTCGAAGTTCTTGAAGCAGAATCATGACACGAAAACAAGTTCAAGTAAGATCATCACTTGAAATAAGATTGTTATAGTTATAGAAATTGAACCAAAGTTTGAATATGATTATTACCTTGTATTAGAATGATAACCTACTGTAAGAAACAAAGATTTCTTGAGGTTGGATGATCACCTTACAAGATTGGAAGTGAGCTAGCAAACTTGAAAGTATTCTTGATTTTATGTAACTAGAACTTGTAGAATATATGAAGAACACTTAGAACTTGAAGATAGAACTTGAGAGAGATCAATTAGATGAAGAAAATTGAAGAATGAAAGTGTTTGTAGGTGTTTTTGGTCGTTGGTGTATGGATTAGATATAAAGGATATGTAATTTTGTTTTCATGTAAATAAGTCATGAATGATTACTCATATTTTTGTAATTTTATGAGATATTTCATGCTAGTTGCCAAATGATGGTTCCCACATGTGTTAGGTGACTCACATGGGCTGCTAAGAGCTGATCATTGGAGTGTATATACCAATAGTACATACATCTAAAAGCTGTGTATTGTACGAGTACGAATACGGGTGCATACGAGTAGAATTGTTGATGAAACTGAACGAGGATGTAATTGTAAGCATTTTTGTTAAGTAGAAGTATTTTGATAAGTGTATTGAAGTCTTTCAAAAGTGTATAAATACATATTAAAACACTACATGTATATACATTTTAACTGAGTCGTTAAGTCATCGTTAGTCGTTACATGTAAGTGTTGTTTTTAAACCTTTAGGTTAACGGTCTTGTTAAATGTTGTTAACCCAATGTTTATAATATCAAATGAGATTTTAAATTATTATATTATCATGATATTATCATGTATGAATATCTCTTAATATGATATATATATACATTAAATGTCTTTACAACGATAATCGTTACATATATGTCTCGTTTAAAAATCATTAAGTTAGTAGTCTTGTTTTTACATATGTAGTTCATTGTTAATATACTTAATGATATGTTTACTTATCATAGTATCATGTTAACTATATATATATCCATATATATGTCATCATATAGTTTTTACAAGTTTTAACGTTCGTGAATCACCGGTCAACTTGGGTGGTCAATTGTCTATATGAAACATATTTCAATTAATCAAGTCTTAACAAGTTTGATTGCTTAACATGTTGGAAACATTTAATCATGTAAATATCAATCTCAATTAATATATATAAACATGGAAAAGTTCGGGTCACTACAACTGTTCCCTTACAACCACACACATACGCAAACTCCTCTCTCGTGCCCTTTCGCTCGTCCTTCGCAAGATCGTTATCAAGCTTTCTTACATTCTCCAGACACTCGCAAATCACTCGCAAAATCTTCATCATCATCCTCACGTCATCCTCCTCACATCTTCATCGTTACTAGATCTTCTTCATCCTTCCATCTTCGATCTTCCCGAGTACAAGCGAGCTTCTACGCCACCAACATCATCGAAACACCATCATCGTTCACTATGTCTCAAGAACAGGTTAGATTTCTTAGATCTATGTTATATTATTCGATCTACTTCATAGTTCTGGTAATTTGCCAAATCAAGATCGTGCCATTACGATTTTCTTTTTGGAACATTAACTATGTTCATCCAAAAATTCATATCTACGAATTCTGGATCATTATCCGCTTGACTTAAGGTCGGAAAGAGAAAACGAAAGCATGAAGCTCCGAAATATAATGGAGAATATAAAGCCCGATAACAACCCCGAAATTACAAATCGTGTATATCAATGCGTATAGCAATATAAAGACACGGGAGAATGAAAAACACAATAACCCCAAGGTAATGGTAGAAGAAAATAACTTCCTCCGGTGGTAGATGAAAAAGAAGAATGACATATATGAAAGTTAAGAGTATATCAAGAATCAATACTGGATGAAGCATATTAACGAATGCTTTAAAGTATGAATTGGGGAGAAAGACTAGAAGGTGTGAGATGTGAAAATAAAGAAACGAAGGGGGTGGAATTATAGTAAAATATCAGACAGAGAAATCGAGACAGATTATCGCATTTAATCAAAGAAGATCCTGATTTCCTTAATCGCCGAAGAACCAAATCTTATTGCAAAGATTTTCTTTAAATCCCATGAATTCCGAAAATCAATCATAAGTACGTCATCGGTTAAAACGAATATACGTTTACTCATTTCACTCTCTTGCGATAGCTTCACTTATACTCTTCGCGTAATCAAATTATTTTATCTATATTACTCAATGATGATAAAACTCTATTTATCAACTCATATTCATCATGAAAACATTTTTATAGTTAGCCATGACGACCTCGATCAAATTTCGGGACGAAATTTCTTTAACGGGTAGGTACTGTGACGACCCGGAAATTTCCGACCAAATTTAAACTTAACCTTTATATGTTTCCGACACGATAAGCAGAATTTGTAATGTTGAATCTTAAAAAGTTTGGAACTACATTCATGTAATCAATTACCCTTTGACCGTGTTCGACGATTCACGAACAATTATGTGTATATAGATATGTATATATAATATATAATATTAACTGAAAACATTAACAAAGTATTAGATATATGATACTTTACATGAACATATTTGTTTCGATATATTTATCGACAGAATTAAGAGATAATATCAAATGATTGAATTATCAGATACATTATGATATGATTACGGGCCTATGTTATGAGGTCCACTGTGATTTAAGAAATCTATTCTTTTTGACAACTCATTACTTAACCAGTATGATAAAGATAACGATATTTATATTTTATTTTATTAAATATATATAACGATTTAAATTAATATTATATATTTTTATACGCGTATTATACGTACATAGTTTTATACTTTTACTATACTTTAACTTTACCTTTACTTTATTTTTACTTTACTTTAACTTTAATAATTCATACTTTAATAATTCACTTTAATAATTCATACTTTAATAATTCACTTTAATAATTCATACTTTAATAATTCACTTTAATAATTCATACTTTAATAATTCACTTTAATAATTCATACTTTAATAATTCACTTTAATAATTCAAAAATCTATTATAAATAGAATTCAATAGGTTTCATTATTTCATAGAAACTTGAAAATATATTTCTCTAAACTCTCTCAATCGAATTACATATATATATATATATATATATATATATATATATATATATATATATATATATATATATATATATATATATATATATATATATATTTACTTAGTACTATTTCAAGATATTATTAGTATACATAAAATATTACGACGGAGTTATATTCAGACGATTTCAAAATAAGTTTTCAAATGGGATATAGCTAAGGAAATTATGGGTTATAGCTATGAAGGTTATGGGTATTGATCGAGGGTATTGCTCGTGAGGTCAACCTAACGTTTATCATTTTCGTTGCGTCTACGTACTTTCCTGCAATATTGAATCACAATATTGATACGTGAGCATTCATATCTTATCTTTTATATATTAATAGTGTATCCCTGACTAGTGCTCGAGTATATATGATTATGCATGTTTGTATGCTTAGTTTCGTCGTTAAATAGTTTATGATAAATCACGAATTTGATACATATGCTACTGAGATAAGTTATATGATATGCATGTCATTGAAAAGCTGAAGAAAAAAATTAATAACTTTTCATTTAGAAATCGTGTGGTTTCGATGAACGGATTAAAAGATATGGTCAACTGAATTATCATTAATTTTAATATTATTATTAAAACGATTATTATAACTGTTATCAGTTGATGTTATTACTAAAATTATCTTTATTACTAAAAATTAATATTTTTATTGAAACTATCATTTTATTATTTTTATCATTATTATTATTATCAATATTATTTTATCAAATAAATATGCGTACAAAGATATTTTTATCACATGTAATGTAATTACATTAATAATACATACCACTATATTTTTATGATATTAAGTGAATTTTATAAATTTTATTACTTGAGATATATAAAAGTATATTTTTATCATATATGAATTTTAATATAAATTTTTATTTATTAATAAATGACTTGTATTATTTAGTATAATAAGATCTGATAAATATATTTAAATATATAAAACTACTATATATAAGTTATATAATAAACATGTATAGATTTTGAAAGTCATTTTGGGTCAAGTTGACTTTTGTTGACTTTTGCATGTCGGTCTCGAGCATTAGGATTGTGATACACTACGACTTGACCTAAATTGTTAGACAGATATTGACCAACATATAAATATATATACTTAATATAGGTTCGTGAATCCGAGACAAACCCTGCACTTGTTCAGTGCCGTCATATACATAATTGCTACAAAATACAGTATTGTGAGTTTCATTTGCTCCCTTTTTAATTGCTTTTGCAATATATATTTTTGGGCTGAGAATACATGCGCTGTTTTATAAATGTTTTACGAAGTAGGCACAAGTACTAAAACTAATTCTATGTGGGTTTAAACCAGAAATATACCCTTAGCTTGGTAACATTAAACTACTTGTCTATGTACGGTAGGCGCGAATCCTAAAGATAGATCTATTGGGCCTGACAAACCCCATCCTGACTATGGGATGCTTTAGTACTTCGAGGTTATTTTAAACACACCTGATCTGGTGTACTTCAGAGGGTAAAACATGAACGTTAAGGCTTGTTACCGGGTGCCTACAACTTATAGAATACTTTTAAACACTTGCGAGTGTACGGATATTTATGGAAACTGAAATCTTGTGGTCTATTACTATTACGGAAATGATTGATTATGATAAACTAATGAACTCACCAACCTTTTGGTTGACACTTTAAAGCATGTTTATTCTCAGGTATTAAAGAAATCTTCCGCTGTGCATTAGCTCATTTTAAGGATATTACCTGGAGTCATTCATGACATACTTTGAAAGACGTTGCATTCGAGTCGTTGAGTTCATCAAGATTAATATTAAGTCAATTATAGTTGGATGTAATATGAAATGGTATGCATGCCGTCAATTTTTGATGTAAAGAAAATTTGTCTTTTAAAAACGAATGCAATGTTTGTAAAACGTATCATATAGAGGTCAAATACCTCGCGATGTAATCAACTATTGTGAATCGTTTATAATGTATATGAACGGGTCCTTTCAGTTGGTATCAGAGCGGTGGTCTTAGCGAACCAGGTCTTGCATTAGTGTGTCTAACTGATAGTTGTTAAGATGCATTAGTGAGTCTGGACTTCGACCGTGTCTGCATGTCAAAAGTTTTGTTTATCATTTTTAGTCAGAAATCATCTACTTACCATCCTTAGGAAATTACCTGCTTATCATTCTTAGTCTAGACACGTCTTGCTGCATTGATTGCATGAATAGTGTATAGACAAAATTCATATCTTAGCGTATCTGCTAAATCATATCTTATCGTATCTATTACCGTAAACTTTGCCTGACATATTCCGTAAATTCCTCCGTAATCTATGAAATCTTTTGATCTATATATATAGATATTCTATGTAGTTAGAATACCACCCGATAGCCGGAAAATCATTTCGTATCGAAAAATCCTTTATCAAATCGTACGAAATGGAATTCGTCATCAGTTCAAGTTCCTCGGATTCCGAAATGGAATCCCACTCAAGCTCCGAAAGCAGTGTGACTGGAATGGATCAACCAATCAGCCATCATCTATTCTGGATGAATTGGGGATGGGTTCGTAGCCTCCTTAATCATTGGAGACAAGAAGAAGGTGATCCTTTCCATCCACCACATTTCCCTCTTGGCAATGAACCTGAAGCACTTACCGACGAACCTGTCCGAAACACCATTTTCTCTCTCATTTCCAGAGTATCTTGTCATGATTATATACTACACCAAATTCTAGATCTTATTTATCCACTCGTCCGAACCGACAATCACCCCGGTGTAATTGAAGAAGTCAACGAGCTTCGCGCTCGGGTAGTGGCTTTGGAGAATATGGTGCAAAGGTTACAAACACCAGCAGCAGCACTAGCAACATAACCAGTACCACCATCAACAACATTAACAGTACCATTACCACCACCAACAACAACCGCATCGCAAACCTTAACTTCACAATCTGTCCCATGAGCATCGACGTCATATGCCCTGTAGATACTAAGGAATACCACAACGATGAAGTATTGATTCATACCTTCATTGGGAAAACATTCTACGACGATTATGTAATTTCTAAAGTTTAGAAATTATCTATTCTAGCCTTAACCATAAATCAAGTGAGTTTAATTTAATATTAACTCATTAAATCTATATTACATCTGAAGAAATATACACATATATTTCCATAAAGACTGTAATAAAATTCTTTTGTACAAAATATTAATTGTGACTTATTTTTTTAACGGGTAGGTAATACCCGAGAGATATATAAATTCACAATTAATATGTTACATTCTTCGAATCCGATTCAGCAAATCATCCATTATACTCCCTACTTTCACAACAATATACATTCTTTTATAAAAATCAAAACAACCATACTCATTTAAAATCTAATTACATATTCTGATTTTGAAATCTCAGAATTCGATTCAAGATATAACCGAAATCGTCACTCTTAGATTCCTACATCTTTCAAAACTATACTTTGACTTCAAAACTGTCCTAGAACCTCATTTCTATTCATGGAACTCACAAAAATATTTGTATCATTCAAAATCTTAGAACATCATATGTATATTAACAATTACAATATGTGTTCAAACACTTCGAAATTCCTAAAGACATGCGAGATGATGATCCAACCACATATTACCCACTGTCATGCATCTGAAAAGCTCTCGAAACCAAAGTTATAGTTTAACACGTATCCATGTCAGATCCTTTGATATTTATTACCAAATATAATTTTTCAATCTCTTTCCAAAATAGACAGTTTTGTCACAGCTCCAGCAAATCACCTTCATTTGTTTATACGAATAAACCTTATTATAACAATTACCCCTTCATCACTGTTACCGGGGAACCTTTCATATCTCGCCACATTAGCAGTAAACTTATCAACAACTTCATTAACCTTCGACTTAAGCCTCTCCGAAAAGCCACTATACTTATTCATTAAAACCCCATCATGTACTCACCTACATCCTGTAACAATAATTGTCACACCAACTACTGGGAATTAGCAATCAGTATTTTGAATTTCGCGACAATTTTACGTCAAAAGTTATACATATAACGTCTATCTCCTAGACTTACATACTTCGAATGTGAATTTTCTGAAAAACATCCCAAACCATGAACTAGTTCTCCGAAATTGGAAAAATGCTGATGAAACAGCAAAAACTGTAAACGACTTTAACAGTCAAAAGTTTGATGATAAAGAATAGTATGGTGGTAAAGCTGAGAAAAAGAGAAGGTTTAAAACTGGAAAACGGATTGAGCAGACCATGAAGGAGGCTGTGGACAAATCACAAAGACTAAACCTGCCTTCAAAGGATCCAAATGATTCAGTGTCTACTGAAATCGTTAGCAAACAACTTACTTCTTATTCTAAACCTTCACAGACAAATCTTCTTCATCATCCATATTATCGTATCTTTTATTATAATATCTTCGATATTCCTGAAGATATTTTCACAACTATTCTTATCTGAAATCTTTTATCTCTTCGCAATATCTGCGTTACAACATAAAAAGAAACTGTGTTAGTTTCTAAATTCTAAAAAAAAAAAAAAATTCGAATTTAAAATAGGAATGTTTTTGAAGTAGTGTTGGGAACTGAAGCATGAGTTAGTATAATATAATGACACTTGATCAACGTGATTATATTACAGTAAGTCATGCTGAGTTTCTAATGGAACGTGATGATTCACAGAACATACTTCATCATGTACTGTTTACACGACTCTTACATTCTACCCAATTTCCAAACATATTAAGAACATATCATCTTGATAGCTCTATATTTTCGGATATTCTGGTAATTTGCCAAATCAAGATCGTGCCATTACGATTTTCTTCTTGGAACATTAACTATGTTCATCCAAAAATTCATATCTACGAATTCTGGATCATTATCCGCTTGACTTAAGGTCGGAAAGAGAAAACGAAAGCATGAAGCTCCTAAATATAATGGAGAATATAAAGCCCGATAACAACCCCGAAATTACAAATCGTGTATATCAATGCGTATAGCAATATAAAGACACGGGAGAATGAAAAACACAATAACCCCAAGGTAATGGTAGAAGAAAATAACTTCCTCCGGTGGTAGATGAAAAAGAAGAATGACATATATGAAAGTTAAGAGTATATCAAGAATCAATACTGGATGAAGCATATTAACGAATGCTTTAAAGTATGAATTGGGGAGAAAGACTAGAAGGTGTGAGATGTGGAAATAAAGAAACGAAGGGGGTGGAATTATAGTAAAATATCAGACAGAGAAATCGAGACAGATTATCGCATTTAATCAAAGAAGATCCTGATTTCCTTAATCGCCGAAGAACCAAATCTTATTGCAAAGATTTTCTTTAAATCCCATGAATTCCGAAAATCAATCATAACTACGTCATCGGTTAAAACGAATATACGTTTACTCATTTCACTCTCTTGCGATAGCTTCACTTATACTCTTCGCGTAATCAAATTATTTTATCTATATTACTCAATGATGATAAAACTCTATTTATCAACTCATATTCATCATGAAAACATTTTTATAGTTAGCCATGACGACCTCGATCAAATTTCGGGACGAAATTTCTTTAACGGGTAGGTACTGTGACGACCCGGAAATTTCTGACCAAATTTAAACTTAACCTTTATATGTTTCCGACACGATAAGCAGAATTTGTAATGTTGAATCTTAAAAAGTTTGGAACTACATTCATGTAATCAATTACCCTTTGACCGTGTTCGACGATTCACGAACAATTATGTGTATATAGATATGTATATATAATATATAATATTAACTGAAAACATTAACAAAGTATTAGATATATGATACTTTACATGAACATATTTGTTTCGATATATTTATCGATAGAATTAAGAGATAATATCAAATGATTGAATTATCAGATACATTATGATATGATTACGGGCCTATGTTATGAGGTCCACTGTGATTTAAGAAATCTATTCTTTTTGACAACTCATTACTTAACCAGTATGATAAAGATAACGATATTTATATTTTATTTTATTAAATATATATAACGATTTAAATTAATATTATATATTTTTATACGCGTATTATACGTACATAGTTTTATACTTTTACTATACTTTAACTTTACCTTTACTTTACTTTTACTTTACTTTAACTTTAATAATTCATACTTTAATAATTCACTTTAATAATTCATACTTTAATAATTCACTTTAATAATTCATACTTTAATAATTCACTTTAATAATTCATACTTTAATAATTCACTTTAATAATTCATACTTTAATAATTCACTTTAATAATTCATACTTTAATAATTCACTTTAATAATTCAAAAATCTATTATAAATAGAATTCAATAGGTTTCATTATTTCATAGAAACTTGAAAATATATTTCTCTAAACTCTCTCAATCGAATTACATATATATATATATATATATATATATTTACTTAGTACTATTTCAAGATATTATTAGTATACATAAAATACTACGACGGAGTTATATTCAGACGATTTCAAAATAAGTTTTCAAATGGGATATAGCTAAGGAAATTATGGGTTATAGCTATGAAGGTTATGGGTATTGATCGAGGGTATTGCTCGTGAGGTCAACCTAACGTTTATCATTTTCGTTACGTCTACGTACTTTCCTGCAATATTGAATCACAATATTGATACGTGAGCATTCATATCTTATCTTTTATATATTAATAGTGTATCCCTGACTAGTGCTCGAGTATATATGATTATGCATGTTTGTATGCTTAGTTTCGTCGTTAAATAGTTTATGATAAATCACGAATTTGATACATATGCTACTGAGATAAGTTATATGATATGCATGTCATTGAAAAGCTGAAGAAAAAAATTAATAACTTTTCATTTAGAAATCGTGTGGTTTCGATGAACGGATTAAAAGATATGGTCAACTGAATTATCATTAATTTTAATATTATTATTAAAACGATTATTATAACTGTTATCAGTTGATGTTATTACTAAAATTATCTTTATTACTAAAAATTAATATTTTTATTGAAACTATCATTTTATTATTTTTATCATTATTATTATTATCAATATTATTTTATCAAATAAATATGCGTACAAAGATATTTTTATCACATGTAATGTAATTACATTAATAATACATACCACTATATTTTTATGATATTAAGTGAATTTTATAAATTTTATTACTTGAGATATATAAAAGTATATTTTTATCATATATGAATTTTAATATAAATTTTTATTTATTAATAAATGACTTGTATTATTTAGTATAATAAGATCTGATAAATATATTTAAATATATAAAACTACTATATATAAGTTATATAATAAACATGTATAGATTTTGAAAGTCATTTTGGGTCAAGTTGACTTTTGTTGACTTTTGCATGTCGGTCTCGAGCATTAGGATTGTGATACACTACTACTTGACCTAAATTGTTAGACAGATATTGACCAACATATAAATATATATACTTAATATAGGTTCGTGAATCCGAGACAAACCCTGCACTTGTTCAGTGCCGTCATATACATAATTGCTACAAAATACAGTATTGTGAGTTTCATTTGCTCCCTTTTTAATTGCTTTTGCAATATATATTTTTGGGCTGAGAATACATGCGCTGTTTTATAAATGTTTTACGAAGTAGGCACAAGTACTAAAACTAATTCTATGTGGGTTTAAACCAGAAATATACCCTTAGCTTGGTAACATTAAACTACTTGTCTATGTACGGTAGGCGCGAATCCTAAAGATAGATCTATTGGGCCTGACAAACCCCATCCTGACTATGGGATGCTTTAGTACTTCGAGGTTATTTTAAACACACCTGATCTGGTGTATTTCAGAGGGTAAAACATGAACGTTAAGGCTTGTTACCGGGTGCCTACAACTTATAGAATACTTTTAAACACTTGCGAGTGTACGGATATTTATGGAAACTGAAATCTTGTGGTCTATTACTATTACGGAAATGATTGATTATGATAAACTAATGAACTCACCAACCTTTTGGTTGACACTTTAAAGCATGTTTATTCTCAGGTATTAAAGAAATCTTCCGCTGTGCATTAGCTCATTTTAAGGATATTACCTGGAGTCATTCATGACATACTTTGAAAGACGTTGCATTCGAGTCGTTGAGTTCATCAAGATTAATATTAAGTCAATTATAGTTGGATGTAATATGAAATGGTATGCATGCCGTCAATTTTTGATGTAAAGAAAGTTTGTCTTTTAAAAACGAATGCAATGTTTGTAAAACGTATCATATAGAGGTCAAATACCTCGCGATGTAATCAACTATTGTGAATCATTTATAATGTATATGAACGGGTCCTTTCAAAGCATGTGGGGCCAGCAAAAGATTTGAAATCACTGATCCTTAATAAGCAAGATACGCGTTGCATGTTCATTTTCCAAAATGAAAACTTCCTTTTCCTTGATACTGAGTTTTGGAAACGTTTATTGGGAATTGCATTCTCTGGTTATTTGGAAAACATAGTAAGTTTGTTAATAACTATAAACTTATGCATGTTTTGTTTTGTTTTTAGCTTTATAACATTCATAATCAACTTGATCTGATTATAGCATATTGATGGATGGGCTACCTTCCTGTTGAGATTTCGGCAGAGGTTTCTCCCCCGAGCTAGCCAGATGTCCTCGAGTCCTCAGTTTCCGATTGCAGATTATACATGTAGTTCTCGATGGACGATTATGCCATTGGGTTTCCTCAATCAACTGGAGAATTCAAGTCCTTTTATGATGATGACACTCAAAATGAGGAGGAGAAGGGGGATACATCTAATCCTGATGCAGAGGGGATCATTAAATCTAATCCCCCAGATTATATGTATTTGATTGGTCTTGGGGATGGTAGTGATGACCTTTATCCATCCTGGGCTGAATGTGATAAGGTTAGTCCTTTTTTTTATATATAAACTATACATTTTGAGTAAACTGTAATAGGCGCAAGACAAATCTTGCGCCCTTGCGTCCGTTCGCAAACACTCTCTTGCGTCCTTGCGACCCTCGCAAGATTAACCTTGTGAAATGTCCCGTTCTTATTGATTAAAAACGTTCCATATTAATTGATTTCGTTGCGAGGTTTTGACCTCTATATGAGACGTTTTTCAAAGACTGCATTCATTTTAAAACAAACCATAACCTTTATTTCATCAATAAAGGTTTAAAAAGCTTTACGTAGATTATCAAATAATGATAATCTAAAATATCCTGTTTACACACGACCATTACATAATGGTTTACAATACAAATATGTTACAACAAAATAAGTTTCTTGAATGCAGTTTTTTTACACAATATCATACAAGCATGGACTCCAAATCTCGTCCTTATTTAAGTATGCGACAGCGGAAGCTCTTAATAATCACCTGAGAATAAACATGCTTAAAACGTCAACAAAAATGTTGGTGAGTTATAGGTTTAACCTATATATATCAAATCATAATAATAGACCACAAGATTTCATATTTCAATACACATCCCATACATAGAGATAAAAATCATTCATATGGTGAACACCTGGTAACCGACATTAACAAGATGCATATATAAGAATATCCCCATCATTCCGGGACACCCTTCGGATATGATATAAATTTCGAAGTACTAAAGCATCCGGTACTTTGGATGGGGTTTGTTAGGCCCAATAGATCTATCTTTAGGATTCGCGTCAATTAGGGTGTCTGTTCCCTAATTCATAGATTACCAGACTTAATAAAAAGGGGCATATTCGATTTCGATAATTCAACCATAGAATGTAGTTTCACGTACTTGTGTCTATTTTGTAAATCATTTATAAAACCTGCATGTATTCTCATCCCAAAAATATTAGATTTTAAAAGTGGGACTATAACTCACTTTCACAGATTTTTACTTCGTCGGGAAGTAAAACTTGGCCACTGGTTGATTCACGAACCTATAACAATATATACATATATATCAAAGTATGTTCAAAATATATTTACAACACTTTTAATATATTTTGATGTTTTAAGTTTATTAAGTCAGCTGTCCTCGTTAGTACCCTACAACTAGTTGTCCACAGTTAGATGTACAGAAATAAATCGATAAATATTATCTTGAATCAATCCACGACCCAGTGTATACGTATCTCAGTGTTGATCACAACTCAAACTATATATATTTTGGAATCAACCTCAACCCTGTATAGCTAACTCCAACATTCACATATAGAGTGTCTATGGTTGTTCCGAAATATATATAGATGTGTCGACATGATAGGTCGAAACATTGTATACGTGTCTATGGTATCTCAAGATTACATAATATACAATACAAGTTGATTAAGTTATGGTTGGAATAGATTTGTTACAAATTTTCACGTAGCTAAAATGAGAAAAATTATCCAATCTTGTTTTACCCATAACTTCTTCATTTTAAATCCGTTTTGAGTGAATCAAATTGCTATGGTTTCATATTGAACTCTATTTTATGAATCTAAAAAGAAAAAGTATAGGTTTATAGTCGGAAAAATAAGTTACAAGTCGTTTTTGTAAAGGTAGTCATTTCAGTCGAAAGAACGACGTCTAGATGACCATTTTAGAAAACATACTTCCACTTTGAGTTTAACCATAATTTTTGGATATAGTTTCATGTTCATAATAAAAATCATATTCTCAAAATAACAACTTTTAAATCAAAGTTTATCATAGTTTTTAATTAACTAACCCAAAACAGCCCGCGGTGTTACTACGACGGCGTAAATCCGGTTTTACGGTGTTTTTCGTGTTTCCAGGTTTTAAATCATTAAGTTAGCATATCATATAGATATAGAACATGTGTTTAGTTGATTTTAAAAGTCAAGTTAGAAGGGTTAACTTTTGTTTGCGAACAAGTTTAGAATTAACTAAACTATGTTCTAGTGATTACAAGTTTAAACCTTCGAATAAGATAGCTTTATATGTATGAATCGAATGATGTTATGAACATCATTACTACCTTAAGTTCCTTGGATGAACCTACTGGAAAAGAGAAAAATGGATCTAGCTTCAATGGATCCTTGGATGGCTCAAAGTTCTTGAAGCAAAATCATGACACGAAAACAAGTTCAAGTAAGATCATCACTTGAAATAAGATTGTTATAGTTATAGAAATTGAACCAAAGTTTGAATATGATTATTACCTTGTATTAGAATGATAACCTACTGTAAGAAACAAAGATTTCTTAAGGTTGGATGATCACCTTACAAGATTGGAAGTGAGCTAGCAATCTTGAAAGTATTCTTGATTTTATGAAACTAGAACTTTTGGAATTTATGAAGAACACTTAGAACTTGAAGATAGAACTTGAGAGAGATCAATTAGATGAAGAAAATTGAAGAATGAAAGTGTTTGTAGGTGTTTTTGGTCGTTGGTGTATGGATTAGATATAAAGGATATGTAATTTTGTTTTCATGTAAATAAGTCATGAATGATTACTCATATTTTTGTAATTTTATGAGATATTTCATGCTAGTTGCCAAATGATGGTTCCCACATGTGTTAGGTGACTCACATGGGCTGCTAAGAGCTGATCATTGGAGTGTATATACCAATAGTACATACATCTAAAAGCTGTGTATTGTACGAGTACGAATACGGGTGCATACGAGTAGAATTGTTGATGAAAATGAACGAGGATGTAATTGTAAGCATTTTTGTTAAGTAGAAGTATTTTGATAAGTGTCTTGAAGTCTTTAAAAAGTGTATGAATACATATTAAAACACTACATGTATATACATTTTAACTGAGTCGTTAAGTCATCGTTAGTCGTTACATGTAAATGTTGTTTTGAAACCTTTAGGTTAACGATCTTGTTAAATGTTGTTAACCCAATGTTTATAATATCAAAAGAGATTTTAAATTATTATATTATCATGATATTATGATGTACGAATATCTCTTAATATGATATATATACATTAAATGTCGTTACAACGATAATCGTTACATATATGTCTCGTTTCAAAATCATTAAGTTAGTAGTCTTGTTTTTACATATGTAGTTCATTATTAATATACTTAATGATATGTTTACATATCATAATATCATGTTAACTATATATATAACCATATATATGTCATCATATAGTTTTTACAAGTTTTAACGTTCGTGAATCACCGGTCAACTTGGGTGGTCAATTGTCTATATGAAACCTATTTCAATTAATCAAGTCTTAACAAGTTTGATTGCTTAACATGTTGGAAACATTTAATCATGTAAATATCAATCTCAATTAATATATATAAACATGGAAAAGTTCGGGTCACTACAGTACCTACCCGTTAAATAAATTTCGTCCCGAAATTTTAAGCTGTTGAAGGTGTTGACGAATCTTCTGGAAATAGATGCGGGTATTTCTTCTTCATCTGATCTTCACGCTCCCAGGTGAACTCGGGTCCTCTACGAGCATTCCATCGAACCTTAACAATTGGTATCTTGTTTTGCTTAAGTCTTTTAACCTCACGATCCATTATTTCGACGGGTTCTTCGATGAATTGAAGTTTTTCGTTGATTTGGATTTCATCTAACGGAATAGTGAGATCTTCTTTAGCAAAACATTTCTTCAAATTCGAGACGTGGAAAGTGTTATGTACAGCCACGAGTTGTTGAGGTAACTCTAGTCGGTAAGCTACTGGTCCGACACGATCAATAATCTTGAATGGTCCAATATACCTTGGATTTAATTTCCCTCGTTTACCAAATCGAACAACGCCTTTCCAAGGTGCAACTTTAAGCATGACCATCTCTCCAATTTCAAATTCTATATCTTTTCTTTTAATGTCAGCGTAGCTCTTTTGTCGACTTTGGGCGGTTTTCAACCGTTGTTGAATTTGGATGATCTTCTCGGTAGTTTCTTGTATAATCTCCGGACCCGTAATCTGTCTATCCCCCACTTCACTCCAACAAATCGGAGACCTGCACTTTCTACCATAAAGTGCTTCAAACGGCGCCATCTCAATGCTTGAATGGTAGCTGTTGTTGTAGGAAAATTCTGCTAACGGTAGATGTCGATCCCAACTGTTTCCGAAATCAATAACACATGCTCGTAGCATGTCTTCAAGTGTTTGTATCGTCCTTTCGCTCTGCCCATCAGTTTGTGGATGATAGGCAGTACTCATGTCTAGACGAGTTCCTAATGCTTGCTGTAATGTCTGCCAGAATCTTGAAATAAATCTGCCATCCCTATCAGAGATAATAGAGATTGGTATTCCATGTCTGGAGACAACTTCCTTCAAATACAGTCGTGCTAACTTCTCCATCTTGTCATCTTCTCTTATTGGTAGGAAGTGTGCCGATTTGGTGAGACGATCAACTATTACCCAAATAGTATCAAAACCACTTGCAGTCCTTGGCAATTTAGTGATGAAATCCATGGTAATGTTTTCCCATTTCCATTCCGGGATTTCGGGTTGTTGAAGTAGACCTGATGGTTTCTGATGCTCAGCTTTGACTTTAGAACACGTCAAACATTCTCCTACGTATTTAGCAACATCGGCTTTCATACCCGGCCACCAAAAATGTTTCTTGAGATCCTTGTACATCTTCCCCGTTCCAGGATGTATTGAGTATCTGGTTTTATGAGCTTCTCTAAGTACCATTTCTCTCATATCTCCAAATTTTGGTACCCAAATCCTTTCAGCCCTATACCGGGTTCCGTCTTCCCGAATATTAAGATGCTTCTCCGATCCTTTGGGTATTTCATCCTTTAAATTTCCCTCTTTTAAAACTCCTTGTTGCGCCTCCTTTATTTGAGTAGTAAGGTTATTATGAATCATTATATTCATAGATTTTACTCGAATGGGTTCTCTGTCCTTCCTGCTCAAGGCATCGGCTACCACATTTGCCTTCCCCGGGTGGTAACGAATCTCAAAGTCATAATCATTCAACAATTCAATCCACCTACGCTGCCTCATATTCAGTTGTTTCTGATTAAATATATGTTGAAGACTTTTGTGGTCGGTATATATAATACTTTTGACCCCATATAAGTAGTGCCTCCAAGTCTTTAATGCAAAAACAACCGCGCCTAATTCCAAATCATGCGTCGTATAATTTTGCTCGTGAATCTTCAATTGTCTAGACGCATAAGCAATCACCTTCGTTCGTTGCATTAATACACAACCGAGACCTTGCTTTGATGCGTCACAATAAATCACAAAATCATCATTCCCTTCAGGCAATGACAATATAGGTGCCGTAGTTAGCTTTTTCTTCAATAACTGAAACGCTTTCTCTTGTTCATCCTTCCATTCAAATTTCTTCCCTTTATGCGTTAATGCAGTCAAGGGTTTTGCTATTCTGGAAAAGTCTTGGATGAACCTTCTGTAGTAACCAGCTAGTCCTAAAAACTGGCGTATGTGTTTCGGAGTTTTCAGGGTTTCCCACTTTTCAACAGTTTCTATCTTTGCCGGATCCACCTTAATACCTTCTTTGTTCACTATGTGACCGAGGAATTGAACTTCTTCCAACCAAAATGCACACTTTGAAAACTTAGCGTACAATTCTTCCTTCCTCAATACTTCTAACACCTTTCTCAAATGTTCACCGTGTTCTTGGTCATTCTTTGAGTAAATAAGTATGTCATCAATGAAAACAATGACAAACTTGTCAAGGTATGGTCCACACACTCGGTTCATAAGGTCCATGAACACAGCTGGTGCATTAGTTAAACCAAACGGCATGACCATAAACTCGTAATGACCGTAACGTGTTCTGAAAGCAGTCTTTGGAATATCATCTTCTTTCACCCGCATTTGATGATACCCGGAACGTAAGTCAATCTTTGAATAAACAGACGAGCCTTGTAGTTGATCAAATAAGTCATCGATTCTCGGTAGTGGGTAGCGGTTCTTGATGGTAAGTTTGTTCAACTCTCGGTAGTCGATACACAACCTGAATGTACCATCTTTCTTCTTGACAAACAAAACAGGAGCTCCCCACGGTGATGTGCTTGGTCGAATGAAACCACGCTCTAAAAGTTCTTGTAATTGGCTTTGCAGTTCTTTCATCTCGCTGGGTGCGAGTCTGTAAGGAGCACGAGCTATTGGTGCAGCTCCTGGTACAAGATCTATTTGAAATTCAACGGACCGATGTGGGGGTAATCCCGGTAATTCTTTCGGAAATACATCGGGAAATTCTTTTGCAATGGGAACATCATTGATGCTCTTTTCTTCAGTTTGTACTTTCTCGACGTGTGCTAGAACAGCAAAGCAACCTTTTCTTAATAGTTTTTGTGCCTTCAAATTACTAATAAGATGTAGCTTCGTGTTGCCCTTTTCTCCGTACACCATTAAGGGTTTTCCTTTTTCTCGTATAATGCGAATTGCATTTTTGTAACAAACGATCTCCGCTTTCACTTCTTTCAACCAGTCCATACCGATTATCACATCAAAACTCCCTAACTCTACTGGTATCAAATCAATCTTAAATGTTTCGCTAACCAGTTTAATTTCTCGATTCCGACATATATTATCTGCTGAAATTAATTTACCATTTGCTAATTCGAGTAAAAATTTACTATCCAAAGGCGTCAATGGACAACTTAATTTAGCACAAAAATCTCTACTCATATAGCTTCTATCCGCACCCGAATCAAATAAAACGTAAGCAGATTTATTGTCAATAAGAAACGTACCCGTAACAAGCTCCGGGTCTTCCTGTGCCTCTGCCGCATTAATATTGAAAACTCTTCCGCGGCCTTGTCCATTCGTGTTCTCCTGGTTCGGGCAATTTCTAATAATGTGGCCCGGTTTTCCACATTTATAACAAACTACATTGGCATAACTTGCTCCGACACTACTTGCTCCGCCATTACTCGTTCCGACACCATTTGTTCCTTTCGTTCTATTAACCCCTGGTCCATAGACCTCACACTTCGCCGCGCTATGACCATTTCTTTTACACTTGTTGCAAAATTTGGTGCAGAACCCCGAGTGATTCTTTTCACACCTTTGGCATAGCTGCTTCTGATTGTTGTTATTGTTGCGGTTATTATTGTTGTTGGGATGATTGTTGTAGTTGATGTTGTTGTTGCTGTTGTTGTTGTTGGGCCGTTTGTTGTAGTTGCGATTGATGGGATAATTGTTGCGATTATTGTTGTAATTGCTGTTGTTGTTGTATTGGTGATTCTTATCACCGTTTTCCTCCCACTTTCTTTTGACTTGCTTCACATTGGCCTCTTCAGCAGTCTGTGCTTTAATTCTTTCTTCAATCTGGTTCACTAGTTTGTGAGCCATTCTACATGCCTGTTGTATGGAGGCGGGCTCGTGTGAACTTATATCTTCTTGGATTCTTTCCGGTAATCCTTTCACAAACGCGTCGATCTTCTCTTCCTCATCTTCGAATGCTCCCGGACACAATAGGCACAATTCTGTGAATCGTCTTTCGTACGTGGTAATATCAAATCCTTGGGTTCGCAACCCTCTAAGTTCTGTCTTGAGCTTATTGACCTCGGTTCTGGGACGGTACTTCTCGTTCATCAAGTGCTTGAATGCTGACCACGGTAGTGCGTACGCATCGTCTTGTCCCACTTGCTCTAGATAGGTATTCCACCATGTTAACGCAGAACCTGTGAAGGTATGCGTAGCGTACTTCACTTTGTCCTCTTCAGTACACTTACTTATGGCAAACACCGATTCGACCTTCTCGGTCCACCGTTTCAATCCGATCGGTCCTTCGGTTCCATCAAATTCCAAAGGTTTGCAGGCAGTGAATTCTTTGTAGGTGCATCCTACACGATTTCCTGTACTGCTAGATCCAAGGTTATTGTTGGTATGTAGCGCAGCCTGTACTGCGGCTATGTTTGAAGCTAGAAAAGTACGGAATTCCTCTTCATTCATATTCACGGTGTGTCGAGTAGTCGGTGCCATTTCCTTCAAAATAGTCAAATGGAACAAGTTAATCATACAGAATATTAAGAGTAGTTAATAGTATTTCGTAGCATAATATGAACTCATTTATAAAAGCTTTTTCTTCATATTAGCGTTTTATAAGTTTAAATTCGGGTAGTACCTACCCGTTAAGTTCATACTTAGTAGCTAATATACAATTCAACTACTATAATTCTATATGAAAAACTGATTGTAATAATATTTCGCGTTCAAACTTTTATACAATATTTTACAAACTTACAATACCGCTTATTTTACATAAAGCATGAAATATAGCACACAATAACTTTGATACAAGATAGTTGTGAAGACAATTCTAGCTAGTACACAAGTCGTTCGGCAAAGGCAATAAAGACACGTAATTCATACGTCCAGAAACAAGTCATGCATTCTGGTTTTACTAGGACTACTTCCCATCCTTGGTCTTGTGCAACATAACCGTTATGGCCGTTGATAAGACAGCGTGTTGTAACGTCATCAAAGGGACGAGGGTTACGTAATGTCCAACAGTCCCGTAATAATCTAAAAACCTCATTTCTTACCCCAATTACCGACTCCGTCACTTGTGGAAACGTTTTGTTTAATAGTTGTATCCCGATGTTCTTGTTCTCACTTTGGTGAGAAGCGAACATTACTAATCCGTAAGCATAACATGCTTCTTTATGTTGCATGTTAGCCGCTTTTTCTAAATCACGAAGTCCAATATTCGGATATATTGAGTCAAAATAATTTCTTAACCCGTTGCGTAAAATAGCATTTGGGTTCCCCGCAATATATGCGTCAAAGTAAACACATCGTAACTTATGGGTTTCCCAATGTGATATCCCCCATCTTTCAAACGAAAGTCTCTTATAAACCAAGACATTCTTGGAACGTTCTTCGAATGTCTTACAAACTGATCTCGCCTTAAATAGTTGTGCCGAAGAATTCTGGCCGACTCTAGACAAGATTTCATCAATCATGTCTCCGGGTAGGTCTCTTAAAATATTGGGTTGTCTATCCATTTTGTGTTTTTAAACTGTAAAATAGACAAGAGTTAGATTCATAAAAAAAAATACTTATTAATACAAGCAATTTTTACATATATCATAAAGCATAAGAACACTATATTACATATATTACACCACACGAATACAACTATCTTATTCCGACTCGCTCGTTTCTTCTTCTTCGGTTTTGGTTCGTTTTGCCAAGTTTCTAGGGATATATGATGTTCCCCTAATACGAGCCGTCGTTGTCCACATTGGTTTAGAAAAACCTGGTGGTTTAGAGGTTCCCGGGTCATTGTTACAACTTAAGGACTTCGAGGGTTGACGATACATATAAAGTTCATCGGGGTTGGAATTAGATTTCTCTATTTTTATGCCCTTTCCCTTATTATTTTCTTTTGCCTTTTTAAATTCAGTTGGGGTAATTTCTATAACATCATCGGAATTCTCGTTAGAATCCGATTCATCGGAGAATTGGTAATCCTCCCAATATTTTGCTTCCTTGGCGGAAACACCATTGACCATAATTAACTTTGGTCGGTTGATTGAGGATTTTCTTTTACTTAACCGTTTTATTATTTCCCCCACCGATTCTATTTCTTCATCCGGTTCCGATTCTTCTTCCGGTTCCGATTCTTCTTCCGGTTCCGACTCTTCTTCCGGTTCCTCTTCGGGAACTTGTGAATCAGTCCACGAATCATTCCAATTTATATTTGACTCTTCATTATTATTAGGTGAGTCAATGGGACTTGTTCTAGAGGTAGACATCTATCACATAATATCAAACACGTTAAGAGATTAATATATCACATAATATTCATATGTTAAAAATATATAGTTTCCAACAAAAATGTTAAGCAATCATTTTTAAAGAAAACACGGTCGAAGTCCAGACTCACTAATGCATCCTAACAAACTCGATAAGACACACTAATGCAAATTTTCTGGTTCTCTAAGACCAACGCTCGGATACCAACTGAAATGTCCCGTTCTTATTGATTAAAAACGTTCCATATTAATTGATTTCGTTGCGAGGTTTTGACCTCTATATGAGACGTTTTTCAAAGACTGCATTCATTTTAAAACAAACCATAACCTTTATTTCATCAATAAAGGTTTAAAAAGCTTTACGTAGATTATCAAATAATGATAATCTAAAATATCCTGTTTACACACGACCATTACATAATGGTTTACAATACAAATATGTTACAACAAAATAAGTTTCTTGAATGCAGTTTTTTTACACAATATCATACAAGCATGGACTCCAAATCTCGTCCTTATTTAAGTATGCGACAGCGGAAGCTCTTAATAATCACCTGAGAATAAACATGCTTAAAACGTCAACAAAAATGTTGGTGAGTTATAGGTTTAACCTATATATATCAAATCATAATAATAGACCACAAGATTTCATATTTCAATACACATCCCATACATAGAGATAAAAATCATTCATATGGTGAACACCTGGTAACCGACATTAACAAGATGCATATATAAGAATATCCCCATCATTCCGGGACACCCTTCGGATATGATATAAATTTCGAAGTACTAAAGCATCCGGTACTTTGGATGGGGTTTGTTAGGCCCAATAGATCTATCTTTAGGATTCGCGTCAATTAGGGTGTCTGTTCCCTAATTCATAGATTACCAGACTTAATAAAAAGGGGCATATTCGATTTCGATAATTCAACCATAGAATGTAGTTTCACGTACTTGTGTCTATTTTGTAAATCATTTATAAAACCTGCATGTATTCTCATCCCAAAAATATTAGATTTTAAAAGTGGGACTATAACTCACTTTCACAGATTTTTACTTCGTCGGGAAGTAAAACTTGGCCACTGGTTGATTCACGAACCTATAACAATATATACATATATATCAAAGTATGTTCAAAATATATTTACAACACTTTTAATATATTTTGATGTTTTAAGTTTATTAAGTCAGCTGTCCTCGTTAGTACCCTACAACTAGTTGTCCACAGTTAGATGTACAGAAATAAATCGATAAATATTATCTTGAATCAATCCACGACCCAGTGTATACGTATCTCAGTGTTGATCACAACTCAAACTATATATATTTTGGAATCAACCTCAACCCTGTATAGCTAACTCCAACATTCACATATAGAGTGTCTATGGTTGTTCCGAAATATATATAGATGTGTCGACATGATAGGTCGAAACATTGTATACGTGTCTATGGTATCTCAAGATTACATAATATACAATACAAGTTGATTAAGTTATGGTTGGAATAGATTTGTTACAAATTTTCACGTAGCTAAAATGAGAAAAATTATCCAATCTTGTTTTACCCATAACTTCTTCATTTTAAATCCGTTTTGAGTGAATCAAATTGCTATGGTTTCATATTGAACTCTATTTTATGAATCTAAACAGAAAAAGTATAGGTTTATAGTCGGAAAAATAAGTTACAAGTCGTTTTTGTAAAGGTAGTCATTTCAGTCGAAAGAACGACGTCTAGATGACCATTTTAGAAAACATACTTCCACTTTGAGTTTAACCATAATTTTTGGATATAGTTTCATGTTCATAATAAAAATCATATTCTCAAAATAACAACTTTTAAATCAAAGTTTATCATAGTTTTTAATTAACTAACCCAAAACAGCCCGCGGTGTTACTACGACGGCGTAAATCCGGTTTTACGGTGTTTTTCGTGTTTCCAGGTTTTAAATCATTAAGTTAGCATATCATATAGATATAGAACATGTGTTTAGTTGATTTTAAAAGTCAAGTTAGAAGGGTTAACTTTTGTTTGCGAACAAGTTTAGAATTAACTAAACTATGTTCTAGTGATTACAAGTTTAAACCTTCGAATAAGATAGCTTTATATGTATGAATCGAATGATGTTATGAACATCATTACTACCTTAAGTTCCTTGGATGAACCTACTGGAAAAGAGAAAAATGGATCTAGCTTCAATGGATCCTTGGATGGCTCAAAGTTCTTGAAGCAAAATCATGACACGAAAACAAGTTCAAGTAAGATCATCACTTGAAATAAGATTGTTATAGTTATAGAAATTGAACCAAAGTTTGAATATGATTATTACCTTGTATTAGAATGATAACCTACTGTAAGAAACAAAGATTTCTTGAGGTTGGATGATCACCTTACAAGATTGGAAGTGAGCTAGCAATCTTGAAAGTATTCTTGATTTTATGAAACTAGAACTTTTGGAATTTATGAAGAACACTTAGAACTTGAAGATAGAACTTGAGAGAGATCAATTAGATGAAGAAAATTGAAGAATGAAAGTGTTTGTAGGTGTTTTTGGTCGTTGGTGTATGGATTAGATATAAAGGATATGTAATTTTGTTTTCATGTAAATAAGTCATGAATGATTACTCATATTTTTGTAATTTTATGAGATATTTCATGCTAGTTGCCAAATGATGGTTCCCACATGTGTTAGGTGACTCACATGGGCTGCTAAGAGCTGATCATTGGAGTGTATATACCAATAGTACATACATCTAAAAGCTGTGTATTGTACGAGTACGAATACGGGTGCATACGAGTAGAATTGTTGATGAAAATGAACGAGGATGTAATTGTAAGCATTTTTGTTAAGTAGAAGTATTTTGATAAGTGTCTTGAAGTCTTTAAAAAGTGTATGAATACATATTAAAACACTACATGTATATACATTTTAACTGAGTCGTTAAGTCATCGTTAGTCGTTACATGTAAATGTTGTTTTGAAACCTTTAGGTTAACGATCTTGTTAAATGTTGTTAACCCAATGTTTATAATATCAAAAGAGATTTTAAATTATTATATTATCATGATATTATGATGTACGAATATCTCTTAATATGATATATATACATTAAATGTCGTTACAACGATAATCGTTACATATATGTCTCGTTTCAAAATCATTAAGTTAGTAGTCTTGTTTTTACATATGTAGTTCATTATTAATATACTTAATGATATGTTTACATATCATAATATCATGTTAACTATATATATAACCATATATATGTCATCATATAGTTTTTACAAGTTTTAACGTTCGTGAATCACCGGTCAACTTGGGTGGTCAATTGTCTATATGAAACCTATTTCAATTAATCAAGTCTTAACAAGTTTGATTGCTTAACATGTTGGAAACATTTAATCATGTAAATATCAATCTCAATTAATATATATAAACATGGAAAAGTTCGGGTCACTACACCTTGCGTCTTCACGATGGACGCAAAGTCTAAATTGCGTCCCTGCGTCCACTCGCAAGGTATACCTTGTGTCCTTGCACCTGACGCAAGGTCTACCTTGCGTCCTTGCGTGTCTCGCAAGGTCAACTTTGCGTCCTTCCTTATTGACTACATGTTTCTTTTGTTGCAGATTTTGATTCCAGTACATTTTTCAGATCCTGAACATTTTATACTACTCACTTTGAACTTAGATGAACAGAGAGTATTAGTCTATGATAGTTTAAAGGGTTGTTTGAAAAAAGGTCAACTCGAGGCTGTCTTCAAAAACTTGTCAGACAACTTGCCGATATATTTGAAGGCTATTGATTACTTTAACAAGAAGCAAGACTCACAAATTGTTGACTATTATGAGAACAGAGAAGATGTAGAGTTGATGATTGAGGATGCACCGTATGTGCCAATGCAGAGTGGTGGCCATGGTGATTGTGGTGTTTGGGTCTGCCTTCATATGGAGAGGATAGTTTTTGGTTGGGATCAGATTGACAACATTGGAGACCCTAAAAAGGCTGCTAAGGACTATAGAATTCGAATGGCAAGAACATTCTTCCATGCACGCTTTGATACACAGGAACCACCACCACCAGAGGAGCCAAAGGACCCAAAGGTTGTTAATTAGTTAACTTTTAGATGTAATTATTATACAGTTTTTAGGTAAAACATCTATTTTTTGAATGTAAATAATCTGGGACAGACGCAAGGCTTTTTTTGCGTCCTTGCTTCTGGTTTTTTGTCAGACGCAAGGTGTTTTTTGCGTCCTTGCGTCTCTTTAAATATCATACGCAAGGTTCTGTTTGCGTGCTTGCGTATGTTTGAATACATACGCAAGGTTATGTTTGCGTCCTTGCGTCTTTTTAAAAGACATACGCAAGCTGATGTTTGCGTGCTTGCGTATGTTTCATGACATACGCAAGGTATTGTTCTTGTATGTAGTTGATGACATACGCTAGTTATGGTATGCGTGCTTGCGTGTGGTTGATGACATACGCAAGATTTTTATTGCGTTCTTGCGTCTGTATGTAGGTCTATCCATAACACAAATTTAAACAACAAACTGAGACTGATAAACATAAACAACAAACTGAGACTGATAAACAACAAACTGAGACTGATAAACAAGCAACTAATTCTGGTCCCCTAATTCTGGTCTAAATCGTACGTTTGATAAAATTGAGACTGATAAGCTTGCGAAGGTTCGACTTTCTCTTTCGACTTTGACTTTGATTTTGAGGCTGTTTTTTTAACCCTCTGAGAAGTAGATTCACCGGTTAGGTCATAAGAAGCGCTACATGTTGTTCGGTTATGACCTGCTTGCTTGCAACGAGTACATGTTCTTACTTTCTTTTCAGTTTCTTCACCTTGAGATGGAATCCGATCGGTACTTTTTGGGCGTCCAGGTGCTCTTTTCTTTTGAATTGGGGGCTTTACGATTTTCAAGATCTCGGGCCCTGGATCGGACCATTCGGATCGATGGGGCAAAGGAAGGATGTGTTCGGAATATGTATTTATATAAGTTTGAGACAAGAACCAATGTGATACATAACATGTAACATCTTCCACTCCGAAGAGTCGTGCTGTTGCCAATACATGTCCGCAAGGTATGCCTGATAATTGCCATTGCCCACATGTACATGTTCTATCTTCTAGATTAACGAGGCCATTTTTTCTTCCATCACGCACCTCTATTAGTTTGTTTGTCGATGGAAATGCTTGCCATCTTCTTGATTTGTTCGTTCTCTTACCTAATTTACGTTCAACATATGGAGTAACCGTTGAAGTGAGACTAACTGCTTTGTTGTGATGTTTGAATAACCAATCCTGTTTATTATTTCCCATAATTGGGTACGTGAGCATGTGTGTACATCATGCAATTTCTTTACGATGAAGTTGTCAGTGTGGCGTATTTTGGATGCACTACTGTAAGACCCTAATCAGTTTGTACAGCAGTGTAAATATGTTACATAGAGTGTGGGTGATGTTGTGCTGTTAAACAGAAGTCACTGAGTGAGCTGAGCCTAATGCGCGCCGCGCACACTAAAGGGAGCGCGCCGCGCACCCCTTACTGTAGCCGGGTTCCAGCTTTTTAAATCAGATATTTTGATGGGCATTTTGGTAAATTCACTTATGGACGGGTTAGAGACAGATAGGTCAGTTTGTGGAGCACCATTACTCCATAATCAACAACCTTATCACTTTAACTTTGATTCTAGAGAGAGATTGTGATTTTTGAGAGAGAAAGCTTAAATCCAAGAGGAAGGAGCTTGTTTTGGGTTAAAGTTCAAGCATTAAAGTCGTTCATCTTATCTCTAGCTTCGTTGTGGTGGTTGTGGTATGTTCTAATTTTATTTTCCTTACTTTGATTTAGTGTAAGGGTTAGGGTTTGAGTAAATGATGAACACAAAACCCATTATTGGTGATTTTGGGTGTTCTTGGGTAAAATTGAGTCTTGAATACTAATTGGTGACTAGTCTAGGGTTTCAAAGTATTAAATGATGTTTATGAACTCTAATTGGTGAGTTAATTGCTAACACACCTAGTTATTTAGTAAATGGGTGTTGGTTAGTTAGTGGATGACCCGAAATGGGTGTGTTGTCTTAAAATGGTTATTTGGGTAATAAATTGACCTAGTTTGGAAAGATGGGTATGAATTACCTTAATTATGTATTAGTTGGTGTTGTTGGACCTTAATCACTAGCTTTAAAGTGATTAGTGGTGGTCTTGACTTTAATTATAAATGGGCGATTTAATACATTAAGTCATTAAATGCTCATGTGTAAGTGTTAGTATTGAGTCCACTTAGCTTGTGTGTTGATCAAGTACTTATTATATTAGGTATTTTGCTTTGAAGCTTGTGGAGGTTGAAATCGTCATCTAATTGTTAAGGTGAGTGGAATAATTATATGCGTATGTATATAATGTATCTATTTGTTGTAGCGTGAAAGGTGTAGTGTCGAGGTGTTAAGACACCACGTTTCACGTGAAGAGTGTAGCATCGAGGTGTTAAGATGCCACTCGGGTGTAGCATCGAGGTGTTAAGATGCCACCTAGGAGTGTAGTGTCGAGGTGTTAAGACACCACTCCGTAAAATAACGAGTGAAGCATCGAGGTGTTAAGATGCCACTCGGGGTGAAGTGCCGAGGTGTTAAGGTGCCACCCTAGGGGTTAGTGGTGCGAGGTGTTAAGTGCCCTAACGGATGTTATGAACACCGATGACGTTTTCGCGAGCGCCGTTCCCTTGTACTATTGGTTAACCATGGTTACTTGTGTTGTAAGCATATTATATCATTTCGAGTTATATTATTATGCGGTTGTTGCTAGCTTGTGGTATTGGAGATTATAGCTTGTTAATGTGACGATAAGCTAATTGTGTTGCTAGCATGTTTGCGGTTTGTGTAAGTGCATGCAAGTAGGTATAATTATATATGTATTCGTATAATTATTGCATTCACTAAGCTTTGCTTACCCTCTCGTTGTTTACCATTTTTATAGGTTCGGTTTTGGACAAGGGTAAGGGCATCGTATTGGACTAGAGATCCCGCTTGATGCTAGGGGACGCTTTTGGCTTTAGTAGCTCTTGGAGTTTGACCGGTAGTTGGGTAGTTTAATCCCAAACGCCATGCTCATTGTGTAATTTGGAACTTAAACTTTTTGGTGGTCGAAACTCTAAACTTGTATTAAACTTGTATTTTGGGTCGTGTGGGCCCCGCTTGTAAAACATCATTTTTATGTTTGATTCGTGTGAGTTTTACATATATGAGTTTGTTGTGAAAAGCGTTCGGTCTAAAAGTGTCGGGAAGTCGAAGATCTTTTCTCGAAAAATGGACATTTTGGTCAGAACTGTCTCAGGCCTTGTGCGCGCCGCGCATAGGCAGTGGTGCGCGCCGCGCACCCTCCAGATCAGTTTTAAATTTTTTTTTATTCTGCGTTTTTGGTTGGTTAACGGGTTGGGTCGTTACAAGTGGTATCAGAGCATGGTCTAAGGGATTTAGGTGACTTGAGATAGGCGCCTAGACTTAGACTTTTTGTGTGCGCGTTTATGCGGGACTTGTAGGACTTTGGGTCGGATCGGGATTGGTTTGTGCATAGGTTTATGTAAACTAATCATGTGCTATTTGTTATGTATGTTTAGCGAGCATCGAGCGAGATGGACGTTGTACTAGCAAGTTAATGCGACGTGCTCGCGTAACAATGATTAGCTACCATTGTTACGGGCGCAAATCGTGTCGAACGAGCAATGTACGACGATTGTTGAGCAAGATGGGGTAGTGTGGTGTATATGTATATACTTATGTGTTAAATCCTTTTCGTCTCATTGTTTAATCTATTCCGTCTTATAGAATGAAGATGAGAAACGGGCATGATATCAACGGCGGAGGTACTAGTGAAGAAGTCGAGTTTACGGCCAAGGTTGAGGCCATTTTGAAAAGGCATCATGAAGCTTTTCTCGAGGACGTTAAGAAGATGTTCCTAGATACGATTGACGAGCAATTAGTCAATGTGGTAAAGGAGAAAGTTAAGGCCGTTCTTCGCGAAGATAATGTGGGAAGACGGGACTTTTTCTATAAGAATTTCAAGGACTCTCAACCTCCCTCTTTTGATGGTGAAAGAGATCCTCTTAAGAGCGCCCGTTGGATCTCCGATATGGAGGGGGCCTTCCGTACTTGTGAATGTCCTCTCGATAAGAGGACAAGGTACGGGTATAGTATGTTGAGGGGCGATGCCAAGTTGTGGTGGGACGCAAAGCTCCAAGTTTATGGTGAAGAGCAATGCATGGAATTCACTTGGGATGAATTCAATTCCGAATTTTTCAAGGAATACCGAACTTCGGCCGATCTTACTAGGCTTAAGGACGAGTTACGTTCCTTGAGGCAAGGGTCGATGGATTTGAACACTCTCAAATCCGTGTTTTTGTCCAAGACCCAATTTTGCCCGGAGTACGTCGGGAATGATAAAATGTTGAAGGAAGATTTCTATCGAACCTTGAACGACAACTATCAAGATAAGATTATTGTGAACGTAGTGAAAAGCTTTGATGAGTTGTTTGACATGGCCAAAGGTTTCGAGTCGCTCATCTTAAGAAAGAGTGGTTTTACTTTTGGCAAGAGAAAAAGTGAAGGTTCGAGCTATTCAAACTTTTCGAACAAAAAGAACAAGAAAAGTTCCGAAAGTGTCAATAGCGTGAAGAAGGGCGCTTCCGGTGGTTTTACTTTTACGTGCTATAATTGTGGGCAAGCGGGTCATATGGCTCGTGATTGTCCAAAACCATCTTCCGGAAACAAGCTCACTTGTTTTAATTGCGGTAAAGAAGGGCATAAGAAGCCGGAGTGTCCCGATTTGCCCAACAATAATGTTAAGCGTTTAGAGAAGGCGGCGGGTACGGCTAGGGGTCGCAACTATTTGATGACCAATGATGAGGCCAAGCAATCCAATGAAGTCGTCTCAGGTACTTTCATAGTTAACTCTAATCCGGCACGGATACTTTTTGATAGTGGGGCTAATTTGTCCTTTGTGTCGCCTCGATTTGTGCCTAAGTTAAATAAACCGCTAGTTAAGTTAAGTCATCCGGTAGAAGTTGAAATAGCGGATGGCAAGACGGCGCTAGTGGTTGAGGTGTGTAAGAATTGTAATGTTGTATTTGGTTCCGAAACGTTTAAGATCGATCTTATTCCGATGACTTTGGGTGATTTTGATATTGTTATTGGTATGGATTGGCTCGATCTTAATAGAGCCGATATTGGATGCCATGATAAATTCATTCGGGTGAAGACCCCAAGTGGGGGAGAGTTAATTATTCATGGTGATAAGCGAAGGAGACCGGTGCCGATATGCACTTTTGCACGGGCACGTCGTTTTGTTGTTACCGGTGGCATGGCTTTCCTTGCTCATGTTGTTGATACTCGCAATGAGCCACCACCTATTCGTGAAATTCCGGTTGTTAGTGAATTCGAAGATGTCTTTCCGGACGAATTACCGGGTGTTCCGGCGGAAAGACAAGTTGAGTTTCGTATTGAGTTGGTTCCGGGAGCTACTCCCATTGCTAAAACTCCTTATCGTTTAGCACCAACAGAAATGCAAGAGTTGTTAAATCAAACCCAAGATTTGCTCGAGAAGGGTTTTATTCGACCGAGTGCTTCGCCATGGGGCGCTCCGGTGTTATTTGTGAAGAAGAAAGATGGTAGTATGCGTATGTGCATTGATTACCGTGAGTTGAATAAAGTGACGATCAAGAATCGTTATCCGTTACCTAGGATTGACGATTTGTTTGATCAACTTCAAGGTGCAACGTATTTCTCTAAAATCGACCTACGGTCCGGCTATCACCAAATGCGGGTCCGTGAGGAAGACATCGAGAAAACAGCTTTTCGAACGCGTTATAGGCATTTTGAATTTGTGGTAATGCCTTTTGGTCTTACGAATGCACCGGCGGCATTCATGGATCTTATGAACCGAGTGTGCCAACCTATGTTGGACAAGTCGGTAATAGTGTTCATTGACGACATACTAGTCTACTCGAAAAGTATGAACGAACATGAACATCATTTGCGTGAAGTATTGAAGACGCTACGAAAGGAGAAGTTGTATGCAAAGTTCTCCAAATGTGAATTTTGGCTAAGGGAAGTTCAATTCCTTGGTCATATTGTGAACGAAAACGGTATTCAAGTAGATCCGGGGAAGATCGAAACGGTGAAGAGTTGGGGACGACCGACTACGCCTACGGAAATCCGAAGTTTTCTCGGATTGGCCGGTTATTATCGTCGGTTTATCCAAGATTTTTCTAAGATCGCTTCTTCGTTGACGAAATTGACAAGGAAGAATGCGAGGTTTGTTTGGGAGAACGAGCAAGAAATTGCTTTTCAATTGTTAAAAGAGAAGTTGTGTCAAGCTCCGGTGTTAGTGTTACCGGAAGGTGTTGAAGACATGGTGGTTTATTGTGATGCTTCCTTAAATGGTCTCGGGTGTGTTCTAATGCAAAGAGGTAAAGTCATCGCTTATGCCTCTCGACAATTAAAGGAACATGAAACGAGGTATCCGACTCATGATCTTGAGTTGGCGACGGTTGTGCATGCGTTGAAAATTTGGCGCCATTACTTGTATGGTGTCAAGTGTACGATTTATTCGGATCATAAGAGTTTGAAACATCTCTTTAATCAACGAGATTTGAATTATCGCCAACGTAGGTGGATGGATGTGGTGAAAGACTACGATTGTGAAATACTTTATCATCCGGGCAAGGCGAATGTGGTCGCGGATGCGTTGAGTCGAAAGAGTCAACATCCGGCGATACGAGTTGGATCGTTACGTTTGATTATTACCAACGATTTTCTTGAAAAGCTTGGTGAGATTCAAATAGAGGCTTATGTTCACAACAAGCATACGGAGCGAATCGTGGGCCAATCGGAGTTTATTACTATGGGTCTGCGTGGTTTGTTGTCTTTTCAAGGAAGGGTGTGGGTGCCTAAGATGGGTGATTACCGATGAGTGCTACTTGATGAAGCACATAAGTCAAAATATTCCATTCATCCGGGCGCGACGAAAATGTATCTTGACTTGAAGAAAGATTATTGGTGGCCGGGCATGAAGCGCGATGTTGTGAAGTATGTTGAGCAATGCGTCACGTGTTTGCAAGTAAAAGCCGAACATCAAAAGCCGTATGGTAAATTGCAACCGTTAGAAATCCCGAAATGGAAATGGGAGCACATTACCATGGATTTCATTACAAAGTTACCTAAAACGGCGAGAACCCAATTCGATTCGATTTGGGTTATAGTTGACCGATTGACAAAGAGCGCTTTGTTTCTTCCCATTAAAGAAGCGATATCGTCGGAGACCTTGGCTAAGCTGTTTATCAAGGAAGTGGTCTCGCGACATGGGGTTCCTATATCTATTATTTCGGATCGAGATACCCGTTTTACATCTCGGTTTTGGGAAAAGTTTCACGAAGATATGGGTACGCAATTGAAGTTGAGCACGGCGTATCATCCTCAAACGGACGGTCAAACCGAACGTACGAATCAAACTTTGGAAGATATGCTACGAGCGTGCATTATTGATTTTGGTGGTAGTTGGGACGAGCATTTGCCTTTGGTGGAATTCTCGTACAATAATAGTTATCATACTAGTATCGGGATGCCACCGTATGAGATGCTTTATGGGCGTAGGTGTCGAACTCCCGTTTGTTGGGGAGAAGTGGGTCAAAGAGAGATCGGGAGTACCGATTTGGTTTTAGAGACCAATAGCAAGATCGATTTGATTCGGGAACATTTGAAGAAGGCTCAAGATAGGCAAAAGTCGTATGCCGATAGACGTAGGCGATTGATTGAGTTCCAAGAAGGCGATATGGTGATGCTTAAGGTTTCGCCATGGAAGGGTATTATTCGATTTCGAAAACGGGGAAAGTTAGCTCCTCGGTTTATTGGTCCCTTTAAAGTTTTAGCTCGTGTTGGTGAAGTCGCGTATCGTTTGGAATTACCCGAAGAGCTTGCGGGGATTCATAATACATTTCATGTTTCCCATCTCCGTAAGTGTCTTGCGGATGATTCATCATGGGTGCCGTTAGACGAAATTGAGCTAAACAATAAGTTAGAGTATATTGAGGAGCCAATTGCCATACTCGATGAGAAGGTCAAAAGGTTGAGGCATAAAGAGGTTAGGACTTTTAAAGTTCAATGGCGTCGTAGTAAGGGTTCCGAGTTTACTTGGGAGCCCGAAGAATTCGTGTTGGTTTATCTTCCCTCTTGTCATGCGGCTTGGATTGCGAGGACGCAATCCGAATAAGTGGGGGAGAGTTGTAAGACCCTAATCAGTTTGTACAGCAGTGTAAATATGTTACATAGAGTGTGGGTGATGTTGTGCTGTTAAACAGAAGTCACTGAGTGAGCTGAGCCTAGTGCGCGCCGCGCACACTAAAGGGAGCGCGCCGCGCACCCCTTACTGTAGCCGGGTTCCAGCTTTTTAAAATCAGATATTTTGATGGGCATTTTGGTAAATTCACTTATGGACGGGTTAGAGACAGATAGGTCAGTTTGTGGAGCACCATTACTCCATAATCAACAACCTTATCACTTTAACTTTGATTCTAGAGAGAGATTGTGATTTTTGAGAGAGAAAGCTTAAATCCAAGAGGAAGGAGCTTGTTTTGGGTTAAAGTTCAAGCATTAAAGTCGTTCATCTTATCTCTAGCTTCGTTGTGGTGGTTGTGGTATGTTCTAATTTTATTTTCCTTACTTTGATTTAGTGTAAGGGTTAGGGTTTGAGTAAATGATGAACACAAAACCCATTATTGGTGATTTTGGGTGTTCTTGGGTAAAATTGAGTCTTGAATACTAATTGGTGACTAGTCTAGGGTTTCAAAGTATTAAATGATGTTTATGAACTCTAATTGGTGAGTTAATTGCTAACACACCTAGTTATTTAGTAAATGGGTGTTGGTTAGTTAGTGGATGACCCGAAATGGGTGTGTTGTCTTAAAATGGTTATTTGGGTAATAAATTGACCTAGTTTGGAAAGATGGGTATGAATTACCTTCATTATGTATTAGTTGGTGTTGTTGGACCTTAATCACTAGCTTTAAAGTGATTAGTGGTGGTCTTGACTTTAATTGGGCGGTTTTGGTATAAATGGGCGATTTAATACATTAAGTCATTAAATGCTCATGTGTAAGTGTTAGTATTGAGTCCACTTAGCTTGTGTGTTGATCAAGTACTTATTATATTAGGTATTTTGCTTTGAAGCTTGTGGAGGTTGAAATCGTCATCTAATTGTTAAGGTGAGTGGAATAATTATATGCGTATGTATATAATGTATCTATTTGTTGTAGCGTGAAAGGTGTAGTGTCGAGGTGTTAAGACACCACGTTTCACGTGAAGAGTGTAGCATCGAGGTGTTAAGATGCCACTTGGGTGTAGCATCGAGGTGTTAAGATGCCACCTAGGAGTGTAGTATCGAGGTGTTAAGACACCACTCCGTAAAATAACGAGTGAAGCATCGAGGTGTTAAGATGCCACTCGGGGTGAAGTGCCGAGGTGTTAAGGTGCCACCCTAGGGGTTAGTGGTGCGAGGTGTTAAGTGCCCTAACGGATGTTATGAACACCGATGACGTTTTCGCGAGCGCCGTTCCCTTGTACTATTGGTTAACCATGGTTACTTGTGTTGTAAGCATATTATATCATTTCGAGTTATATTATTATGCGGTTGTTGCTAGCTTGTGGTATTGGAGATTATAGCTTGTTAATGTGACGATAAGCTAATTGTGTTGCTAGCATGTTTGCGGTTTGTGTAAGTGCATGCAAATAGGTATAATTATATATGTATTCGTATAATTATTGCATTCACTAAGCTTTGCTTACCCTCTCGTTGTTTACCATTTTTATAGGTTCGGTTTTGGACAAGGGTAAGGGCATCGTATTGGACTAGAGATCCCGCTTGATGCTAGGGGACGCTTTTGGCTTTAGTAGCTCTTGGAGTTTGACCGGTAGTTGGGTAGTTTAATCCCAAACGCCATGCTCATTGTGTAATTTGGAACTTAAACTTTTTGGTGGTCGAAACTCTAAACTTGTATTAAACTTGTATTTTGGGTCGTGTGGGCCCCGCTTGTAAAACATCATTTTTATGTTTGATTCGTGTGAGTTTTACATATATGAGTTTGTTGTGAAAAGCGTTCGGTCTAAAAGTGTCGGGAAGTCGAAGATCTTTTCGCGAAAAATGGACATTTTGGTCAGAACTGTCTCAGGCCTTGTGCGCGCCGCGCATAGGCAGTGGTGCGCGCCGCGCACCCTCCAGATCAGTTTTAAATTTTTTTTTTATTCCGCGTTTTTGGTTGGTTAACGGGTTGGGTCGTTACAACTACATTTCCACTCACAATTTGGCAACATGCATTTAGCAGTGAATCGAGATTTGTCCGACTTTACAGGCTTAATTTGGAAGTTTTCTTCAAGACATTTTGTGTATAGATGGTTTACAAAATCATCCTTGTTTAAAAAAGTTTGTCGACAATATATCTCATTGAAACAGGAGCATTAGGTGGCAAATTAATTTTTCTAAGAACATTTTTTAACAATATTCTTCGAGTAATTGGTTTTTGGGGAGCAACTGGGAGTTTTAATCGTGTTCTAAAACAATCGAGAGGCAAATACATAGGTAAGTTATTAATAAATTGAAAAGAACCACCACAACATATATGAATAACAAAGGTTTCATTATCACTAAAACTCATTATTTAAAACAAAGAAAGTTACCTTAATGACGCTTGAAATTATATGATTTATGTGGAAATGGTGGAAATTTGGTGAAAATAGAGCTGGTAATGCCTTATATGAATTGAAAAAGTTATCCGTAATAGTACAAAAATCGTACAAAATCTTATCCACGAAATCAAGAAAATCTTATCGGGATAAGACCCAGAGGCGCAAGTCGCAAGACGCAATATGCAAGGACGCAAGTCTCTTTGTTGCGTTTGTCAATAACGCAAGGTCGCAACGTCGCAAGGTCGCAAGGACGCAAGGTGTCTTGCGCCTTGCGAGGGCAAATTGTCAAACTTTTTTTTTTTTGGCTGTCAGTCAACAAGCTTCAAAAAAATGGGTATTTTGGTGATAATCCGAATTGCAGGGACATAAGTCGAGTGACGACGTACGACTTATCGGAACAAAAGTTACAAGTTAACTATGCACGTAAATATGATATAATATATAAATAATTATATACCATATAGTTGTTTACACTTTTTCATCACTGTTATCGAGTGTATGATATCTGCCCAAACATTCCTGAAAAGTTACATGTTTAAAAAAGTTGAAGATATCATCGTATCTTCCATTATAAATATACTCCATATTTCTGAAGATATTTTCATAACTATTCTTATCTGAAATCATTTATCTCTTTTAGATGCCGGAAACAATTGTTTAAGAAATTTTTCAACTAAAACGTCCCATGTATCAATCGCCTCTTCAGGTAACGATTCCAACCAATCTTTGGCTTCTCCCTTTAAAGTCCAGGGAAATAACATGAGATATATCTGTTCATCCGCAGTATCACCAACACCAGTCACATCACCAACCTTAGCACCAACAGTACTAGTACCACCAACAACAACATCTGCATCACCATGTAATCGGGTTTGCATTGTATGTATGGGCTTGTAGAAAATTGCAGCCCAATATGTGTGGGCTTGTAAAAAGTTGCAGACCTACTGTAAATTTCGTGATTAATTTTTATAATTAGTATTCCTTGCTTTTCAAAAAAAATAACTAAACCGGACGAAATATACCCATTTATAAAACCCGGGTAACCCGTTTCTACGACACTATGTGACAATATTCTTTTTGCACATTTCTTAAGGAAGTTTCTAGAAAAACTCCACAAAAATTTGAAGAATTTCCTCCCAAATTCACACACACAACAACAAGCTCTGCAACTGTAACTATGTACCCACTCTCTCACGTCATCATATTTCTCTCTCTATTTTCCGTTACAGTAACCGCCACCACCGTCGGCGTCACATACGTCTCGTCTTCAGATCAACCACCGCCGGAAAAAGTCGTGTCACTTTTCTTATCACGTAAGATCACTGCCGTACGCCTCCTTTTTCCAAGCCCTAACATCATTCGAGCTTTCTCATACACAAACATCACTCTGTTCATCGCAATACCTAACTCACTGATTCCGTCAATCGCCGGAAACCGTTCCGCCGCCAGTTTGTGGTTGCACAATCACGTCATTCCGTACTATCCTCGTGCACATATCACTTCAATTTCAGTCGGTACTCACGTTCTCGCACAAGGTGATGTTACTTCCGCTGATCTAATCGTTCCGGCAATCCGTAACGTTCAACAGTCACTAAATGATATCGGAATCAAACAAATAACCGTTTCCACTACGTTTTCATTTGTTAACATCATGACGACGTCGTTTCCGCCGTCATCGGCTGAGTTTATCGAACCTGCGAGTCGATTCGTTATCAAACCGTTACTCGACTTATTAGCCGAAACGAATTCATCGTTTTTCGTTAGTTTATATCCGTACAATATCTATAAACTGCGACAGGAGATACCGATAGGATTTGCATTGTTTCAGGAAGTCTCTTATAATTTCAGAGAGGATACAGTCACCGGCGTTAAATATCGCAACCTGTTTGATCTAATGGTTGATGCTGTAATCGCAGCTATGGCGGTAGCTGGACACGAGAATATTCCGGTAGTGGTGACTGAAACAGGATGGCCTTGTTATGATGTAACAAATGAAGAAGAAGCGCGTGAGGTTTACGCAGAAATGTACTTGCAAGGTTTGATTAATCACATTCGGTCAGGGAGAGGAACGCCGTTGAGGAAAGAAGGTCCAACGGAGGTTTATATTTACGAGCTATTCGATACAAATGATACAATAACTAAGGGTTTGAGGAGTGATGGAACTGGTCAGAATTGGGGAATTTGCTATCGGAATATGAGTATGAAGTTTAAACTTGATTTCTGTAGTGGTGAATCCACCACCAGGGAAGAATACTTGCCTAACTTCATATTTTTTCTTCCATTGTTTTGTCTTTTTTGGTATCATTTGATTGATGATGATGATGAATGGTGATTTTGAGTAGTTGCATATATAAATTGATGGATAAGGCAGTAGGAGTAATGGTGTTAATTGGACTTTTCCTAAGTTCATATTTCATGCCTGATGCTAAATTAGTTCTTGATTCGCGATTACAGGGGTTTGAAAAAAAATATTTTGTGAGATTAATTGATAATATGTTTTATGATTATAGATTTTTCTATTAAGCATATTTTAGTATTCAGGTATTAAACTTTGTACCATTAGACCACAGATATGGCGCTCACCCAAAGTGAATTAAGAATTTCCTTTTTGTCAATCGTGAAGGTTGTTGAAGTTTTTAGGTAATGTGGTAAAATTTAATTGAAAGTTGGGGTAAAAAGTTATTAAAAGAGGTGAGAAAAAGGTTAAAAATAATTAAATAATAAAAAAACGCTTCAAAATGGGTCGACATTCTATGACAAACGCCCCACAATAACTTGGCCACAAGCGCCCCATTACACGCATTTGTTGGACATTTATGGCGCATGGCACAATGAGTGGGAGAAGCACGAGCGCATTATCCATGTATTGTAAGTTATCAACTATTCATAAATATATATTGTACCAAAAAATATTCATATTAATTGACAATAACAAAATTGGAAACCAATAGCATAAAGCCGTAACATGAACTCTATATATCATTACATTTCTATAATTTCAAACTAGTATACGCTTTAAAACTTGATGTTGACTATCCAAGACCAATATAACATCCATTTCTGCTGACGGGCCCTAACATCTTTATGTCTTTTCGTTGATATATCTTGCAATATCCTTCAGTAGTTTTCATTTATAGCTCGTAAACATATTCAAAGATGACTCGAACAATTTTACATGTACATTGACAAAAATAGTAAATTATAACCACACCTATATATCCACTAATGCCCAATATCAAATTCTTCAAGATCGATGGCGTAGATTATGTATGACGTTAGAAGAATTCAATGATGCCTTAGGCCTAGCAAACCTAGGCAAAAAGTTATACTCTAATGTGATTTATTTTTTCCCTAGTAGTGTGGCTTATGATTTCACTGGAATCAACATAGGGGATGTTGTTTGCACAAATATTAAGTTTTATCTCGAAATGGATTATCTTGATGATCACCGTATTTGCGTTGGTTACCTTCGAAAAAATGTCAAGAAAATATATTACATTATTCACAGCAATCTAATATGTCGTTAACCATCAACTGATGTTTTTAATGATTCTGTTATTGTAATGGAAGCCATACTAATCTTTTGGATAATTAATGGTATCTATGTTTTCGAGTCATTTGTTAGAACTTTCGGTACTTATTTAGATGGAAATTTTACTTGGGTGTATGTTAGAGGGAAAGTTTGGATTCTTGCTAATTTGTGAGGTTTTGTTGATGATTTGATGTTGATGATTTGAAGTTATAGTTGTCATCCGAGCTAATCCGTTGAGCCGAAAGAAAAAAAAAAAATCTAGAATAGTAGCAATCCCCATCTGGGATCTCCAGACATCCCCATCCATGATCACCAGACATCTCCATCAGGGATCTAAGTGATTTTCAGAAAATTTTATCAGAACACAATCCCCATCCAGGATCCCTTGAGATCCCCATCCAGGATAGCATGTTTTATGGAAAAAGGAACAGCAGCTCAGATTCTAATCCGGGACAAAACAGAAAAAATGGAGATCCCTTGATATCCGAGGTCATGTTTTAACCCTAAAATTAAGTTGCAGTTATCACTTTTTATCAATATCTCATTCCAGGCCTCTTCTTGGGGAATTTTTAGAGTTCTGAAGCGTTTCTTCATCAATTTCAAAGGATTTAAACATCGAGATTGACTATTGGATTAATCATTGTGAGTGGTACTCTTGTTTCATTGATTCTATTGATTTTTTTCATGAATTCTTGTGTATCCATTTGTTTTGTTGATTCTCTCATAAACATGTTAGGCTAAAACCCTTAGTGTTTGCTCAGATGTGATACTTTTAAGCGTTAGATTGTTCTATATTTTGGATTATAATGTTTGGTTGATTAAAATTGTTGAGTTTGATCATAAGAACCATTATTGTGTTTATCTAATGCTTGAATTTAATTAGATGACTTGTTGACTAGTTAATGTTAACTGATTAGTGATACACAGGTTGTGCTTCAACATTTTAAGTGGTCTAGATGATTGAGTTAAGTGTCTAATCGGTAATTGAATGGTAATGTGGTAACACAGTCGTGTGACTGCTTTGAATGATCATTATAATTAGTATTTTACATGATTTTAATCCAGATTAAATTTCAACAATTTAATCAAAACATAGTTTGATATTTTGAATGAGATTAATGTGAGTTAATCCAGTTTAATTGACTGAGTTAGACATCTATCGGACATTTAATATGTTGATTTGTTAACCAGTACAATAAGACCTGGACTAAGGCCAGGCCCATATGATCAGCCCATTTGTATCGACTTAAGCATTTATCTCATCTACGATTAATCTCTCGTTGGTTCTGACTTGTTTGTATTTTAAACAACCATTTACACCTGTGACGGAGCAATAATGTGCAATCAATCATCAATCTACTTATTTATGTCCTGGAAAAGCACGTTCTATCCTACGCTTTTTACATACATTGACCCATCTTTTTTTATCTATGTTCAAGATTGGAACAAATCTGCCGTCGTATTATAATAATTATATTTAAAAGTTTGAGTAGACAAAAATATATTATCAAACGTGTTTATATAACTTAGCCTTTAATCGAACATTCACATAAAATCTTTTCATGATTCTGTATACCTAGAGTCAAACCAAATTATTATCAAAAACCCATTACAAAAATATCAACTGAAAAATGTGAGTATCAAATCCAATTTGTGGCTATAAAAAAGGAAATATATATACATAGAGAGAGGTTATGACGTGCTGAGCATAAAGATCCTGTTGTGGGTTTAGTTGTTTTGTGCAATACGACCGATCAAAATCTCCTTGTAGTTATATGGCTTTCTGTTTTTTTATACATAATGTTGAATGTTGATGTGCTTCTAAAAAAAACATAATGTTAAAGTTTTAAATTCCTTTAAAATGCTCATCATAATTCATAAACTTGTAAACCTTCTAAACATGTAGATACAACGATTATTTGATCTAAGAATTATACAACTAAATCTTGAAACTTTTTCTGATAATGATAGTTTCAAATGTTGTCGTTTACGTTCATAAAAGTATTGTAACACGGTCACTTTTATGTTAATATGTAACTGCTAGTTACAATATCTTTTGTATGTTAAGGACACCTTGTAGTAAAAGATTTTTTTTTTTTTTTTTCAATTTCTTTTTTTATATTAGACTGAAAAAAAGTGTGGTTAGAGTAACGTTGGATAGTCAATGCATTTGTTAATTGACAGAGGACTAGTTATGTAAATAATAAAAGAATATTTCACTTATTCCATTATCATCCCCTTCGCCCCATCCACTACGCTGCAAAAAGCACATCTTTTCACCAGCATTGCTTCGTATATAAATATAAAAATATAAATATCTTTATCCATTTCCCCCTAAAACCCCACTTTTTTCCACAGCATTTAACCCCCTCAAACATTCCATTCAGTTTGACCATTGTGATTTCTGCAAATCAGAAAAACTTTGACTTTTCCATCAACAAATTTAACTCAAGTTCTATCAGAGGTATGTTAGCAGCTTGATCTAATAATTCTTTATATTACATGATTTTTAACCAATTAATGTTTATCTTGATATTGAAATTGATGATACCAAACAAACCCAACTCATGCCTGGAACAGAAATATTCTTTAATTAAGATGGGGTTTCAAAAAAATAAAATCTTTCTGTACAAATTGGAGATTTCAAGAAACCCTACTTTATTTTTGTAACAAAAGGCAAATATGATTGAGCAATCTATGTTCATTTCTGTGTCAGATCGGGTTGGTAAGTATGGAAACTTTTAGGATTTATATTTTCCAGGTGTTGTTTGAGTTTTAACTGAAAAGGGTGTAAAGATTTCACTTTTGATGTTTTTTTGTTGAAAACAGGGTGGTAGGGTTTTTTTAGATCAGATCAGATAAGATCCAAAGGGGAAAAGGGTAAATATGTCTTTTACTGGAACCCAACAGAAATGCAAGGCTTGTGGGAAGACGGTTTACCCTGTGGAGCTTTTGTCTGCTGATGGTATTGATTATCACAAATCTTGCTTCAAATGTAGCCATTGCAAAGGTACCCTTAAGGTATGATCATGTTGATTTTGTCTTTTATAATGTTTATTTCATTTGATTTGATCTACTATAATTAGTAGCTGAATTAAGGTGGATCCAAGATGTTTGTTGAGTGTTTGATATTGTAACCCAAATTTCTTGCTAAATTAACCCATATTTGTTCCATTAGTAATTTAGGATAATTAAATGGACACAACTATATTACATGTTACATTTACATAATGTTACATTTACATAATTTTATGACTAACATTAGTTATAGTTTGTAAGAATTGACACGTCTATACGAGTGTAGATGCAATAAGAAACAACTTTTTTGTCAATTTTTGCTCAAATGTTTCAATTCTTGCTTTCTTTTGGTATTTATGTAAATACCCAGTAGAAAACCAAGGACAATAGTTCTAATAGTCATTCGTTCTTATTTGTAAAAGTGCATTTCACATTATAACACCTTTTTACCATTATAAACTTACGTTTCAGCTGAGCAATTACTCATCAATGGAAGGTGTGCTTTACTGCAAGCCTCACTTCGAGCAGCTCTTCAAGGAGAGTGGCAATTTCAACAAAAACTTTCAATCACGTATGTTTTTTTTTCTCATTCGTTGTTTTTTTTAAACTATATTTATTATTATTACTTTTGTTTTCCTTGTGCTGAAACGATCACTTTGTATAAAAATCTGACGGGTCATTATTAATTATTATTGATAGCTGCAAAGTCGGCTGAGAAGCTATCTCCTATGCTGGTAAATTTGTAGCTTTTATAATACAAATTTTTTATTTTATTAGATTACATATGTTAAGTAGCATCTTAAATCTGTTTTTATGTATAATAGACAAAGTCACCTAGCAAAGCTGCTGGCATGTTTTCGGGAACACAAGAGAAATGTGCTACTTGTGGCAAAACTGCTTATCCTCTTGAAAAGGTACATATCAATTTTACAAAGCATATTCATAACATAAAACTGGAAGTAGCAAAACAGTGAGTTGGGTTACAGGTGAAATTCGGGCTGGGTCGGGTCAAAATGGGTAATTTGGTAATTCCCCACTTTTAGACCATACTTGTCCACATAATTAGTAACTATATTCTTGAAATATTCAACCTTTATACCATTTTGATTTTGAACAGGCAACTCATACCACAATCTCTTCAAATAAATAACCCATAAATTCCACCAAGAATCCTAGCTATCATTAATCTTTATATAGTCACTAATAACAATATTATTCTCTGTAAGTACCAATTATTTTGTAGAATCCAATGTTGATTACCAGCATTATTACCAATACTAACCAATTTTGAAGCCTTACAGTCCATTTACTATCTAAAATCATCCAGAAGAAATAATCACACATACCATATTTCTCACAAAAATTAAAACCAATGTTTGAATTTGCAGTTTGACACCAGAAAGTCAATCCTCTAGCCAACCACAAATCTGTAAAATAACCAGCAGGTCGAAAAACATTGTTTTCAAAAGACGGTGGTACATGCCGTGTTGGGTAAACCTAAACGAGTTGATTAAACCATTTAGCGTGTCTATGATGACTACCGAAGTTATAATACTATAAATATTTCAATAAAATGGGTTTTATGCTGTAAAATACACTTTGGGTGACTTTTGACCCTTTCAACCCATTTCATGTCAAGCTGTTTCTTTTTTTCCTTTTTCTTGTCTCCCACCCTTTGGGAAGAAAAGATGACCAAAATCAACCATTTCAAACCTGTATCTAATTATCTAAATTGAACCGAATTCAGGTAACAGTTGAGAATCAAGCATACCATAAGTCGTGTTTCAAATGCTCCCATGGAGGTTGTTCTTTATCTCCATCAAATTATGCAGCTTTGGAAGGAATCTTGTACTGCAAGCATCATTTCTCACAGCTATTCAAAGAAAAGGGCAGCTACAATCATTTGATCAAGTCTGCATCCATTAAACGCACCGCAGAAGCAACGGCGGCAGCCGCCGCTGCCGCAGTGGCGGCGACAGAAACTGTCGCTTCTATTCCAGAATGAACAAGAAAACACTTGATCATATCGTCTTTATGAAGGAACGAAATTTTTTGGTTTGTATTGGTTGTGTTTGTTTTCATTGGTTTTATTGTTGATGTTTGTTCCCATGCAAGAGAATGGATTGAGATTTGAGACGGCCTACTTTTGTTTGATTAATGAATTCCCTGGGTGCCTACCATGGCACCCATATTATTTATTAAAATACAATTATTTAAGTAAACAGTTTATTTTGCTATGTTTTGCAACTAAAGAATCAGTATAAGACATAATGTGTTTTTGTGGGATTAATGTTTTTTTTTACTTTTTAGTTGCCTTTCATGCCCCCATTGACTCAACTCGCAATGCATGCTGACTAATCTTAGACTCGACAACTAGCTCAAATAATCAATACAACTACTGAAATAATCAATGTCAAACCAACCAAGATGAAAAAGTTTCTCCATATGAACTTTCTAAATTCTAAACAGGGGAGTAATCTCATCTCATTTAGAACTGCGATTCTTAACTTCGCCATAAAAGATAACTCCAATGACCGTAAGCGTGTAGCCTACCATACAAGTACCAGAAACTGGATTCCTATATATTAGTATCGAGACAACAACTGCACCTTTTGCGTTACCAAGAATCTAAAGCATGCGGTATCATTAGGTACTTGCTAACATGTATTAGGTACTTGTACTGTACCAACATGTTAAGAATGATTTACCTGAAGCGTAAGAGCACTTGTGTGCTTTGTGAGCAAAAAGTTGGTCAGATTCACAAAATAAGCAAGGGAATAGTTGAAAATCAACAACCAAACAATTCCAAAATTTTGTCTTGCGAGTGCTACGGTTATACTGACGACATTCTCTTCCATGTGGTAAAAGAAGTATAACGATGAAGAAGATTCATTGAGTTCAGCTTCTCACTTGAACAAATTAATGGAGAGTTAATTGTCACTAACACGCTTAACAAATTAATCAACAGTTATTTATGTCGACTGTTTCATGAAAAAATGTAATTAAAAGTTGTTTATTTACCCTTCAGACGAAAGTAATAAAAGTAAAAAAAAAAAAAAAAAAAAGAGTTAAAAAAAAGCATCATACCCCACTGGATATAACAACAGGAATGAGAGCGATATAGCCAAGCCTCCTTATAAACACTGCTTTGAAAAAAAGGCGTTGTAGGACCAATCGCTTGATTAAACGAAACAGGCAAATACGAAAGGGATATATTACCACATACATCCGAGGCACAAAAGATTAGACTCAAAGCGGATATATTAATAAAGTGAATATGAGAGAGGATGGTTGGTAAAGGGACAATTTTGAACCATGCAATGGCGACGTAACTGAGCAATGCACATGAAGACTTGCGACACATTGTAAGAAAAATGGGGTATTTGAATCCGTAATTGGTTTATAAGTATTTGTTGACCAATAACACACAATGTTTGATGAGTACCATGATGATACAAGCTATATTGTGAACAACGTGCTTGACGTTGAGCCCTTTATCGCTGACAAAAAAATTTGTAAACACTTGATTACCAACTTCTGTTAAGAAATAATGAAGAAAAAATTGTTTATGATAACTAATTAAAAAGTGCTAGCAAATTGCAGTGTTTAGCTGATAAAACCTTTGTAATCTTTCAATAGCAATTGTACTTGCTAAAACATCAATAAACGCTAGTATAAACTTAATAAAGAGAGCATAATTTCATCATTGTTTCTCATATATTGCAGCGAAGGACTTGTAAATGACAGTAAAAATATTTCTTTTTATATTACAGCTGGAGTTTTTCAAAAACAAAGAAAAAAAACTTAACAAAATGATGATTATAAATGTAAAGATCAGATTTACCAAGGTTGTAACATAACAGATAGAAAAAAAATTCATCCAAAAAAGTGATTTTGCATTCATAAAGGTAGACGATAGTTTAATGCACTACTGATGTTCCATATAAGAAATAAACATCTTCCATTACAAAAATGTCATAAAGAACTACTACAAGAACACATAAATAACTAGCAGCAGCAGCAGCAATCTCCATACTTAGCGCCGATAAAACTGCACTTAAAAACAATTAAAACAGATTACAATCAGTAAAACAATAAAAGTAAACATAGCATCAGAAAGAATTTAACAGCTTTTCACGAAAAAAAATTGTAGAAAATTTAAATTCCATGGCATAATGACAAGTTGCAACCCCCAGGTCTAAAGCAGTAAAGACTAGTTATCGAATGTAAAATGATAATGTGAATTATTACTATAGCCTAAAGCAGAGATATATAATTTAATATATCAGTCTCTATAAGCAAAAAAGGCACAAACTCTGAAACTCTTGTTATTATCATTGGGAGTTTATATTTTGAGTAGTTATTTCCTAATCATTTAAATGCAGTACGAATTTGTTCACGTACATACAGGCAAAAAATGGGACATACTGAACAAGCTGATTTGGCTACAAATTGGGTCCAATTTATAATGTGTTTAACACTGATCAATAATCAAAACATCTCCACAATATAAGCAAACTGATCATTATTCAACCTACTTTTAAACCTTGTTCAATAACAAAAGAATCAACTACAGATTTATGATGAGCACAAATAATTCATATATACAATTTCTTAAAAGTCAATAGATTATTGTTCCTCTGAATCATAATAAGATTTAAAGACAAAATAAATATCACTTTCATGATACGCTTTGACACTTCAAGAAGGTGTTTGGGCATGCATCATCAAAAAAGGTGTCATTTTACTTTAAAAAACGAAAAAACAAGCATTACATAACCATTTCAAAAAGGCTTATTCCGTTTATAAAAAACCCTAAAAACATACATCCCTTAAAATATCTTAATCAATAACAATACATATTGCAGCATATTCAACTTCAAATTCAAAAAACAACAATAAAAAAATATATATATAAGTATCACCTTAAATGTTGCTTGGGTACATGAACACTCTGACCCTAGACCCCTGCAAAATAAAATATAAGCAAACTCATTTACTGACATCGCACAAAAGAAACCTGATTCACAATCTGTAAATATATACAAATGAAAAATACCATGGATTTAGGAGGAAGATTGGTCTTGAACTTAGCACGAACAATACCAGTGTTACCATGAGGCCTAGTTACTTTCCCCCAAATACACCGATAATGTGATCCATTTTTCTTCACTTTTGCCTTGTAAATATACGCCAAACGATTCCCTTCATACCATCCCACTTCTTCTTTTGTTCCCACACCTTCAATTTGAACCAGCGACGTATTCGGATACTGGTTCGATTTTGACCTAATCATTTCAAGAATAAAATAAAAAATCAACAAATTTTAACCTTTATTAACGGAAGCTGATTGCATCATAATATCTGATTTAATTTACCTCTTGTATCCGAGTATCGTTCCTCTGGTGTAGAGTCTGAAATTGAAGATATCAAGTGATAACAGATTAGATATTGCACTTTTAATAAATGTGTGAAATTAGGGTTTATGTATACATGAAAGATTGAATAATACCTGACGCGTTCTCCTTGACGTCCCTTAACCATTTTGCTTTGAGAAGAAACTTACAGACTGCAACCGCCGATGAAGAAACAATAAACCCTAGATCCGATACATAATGATTTATAGTGGTGGTTTATATTGGGTCACATGGGTGGGCTTGGGATATGCCTTTATGGGCTTCCAGTTGGTCGATCTATAACAAAGCCCAATTGACCAATCCTTATAGAACTAGGGACTAGTAAAATTTAATGTGGTAACCCTCGACTTATTAAAAATAACGGTTCAGCTCGAGCTTAACGAGATCGACTCATTAAAGGATCGAATTTGGGTCAATCTTAAATGAGCTGGAACTCGTGATTGAACATATATTGAAGCTCGAAACGAGCTCAAGCTTCTTACATCGAGCTAAAACAAGCTCGTGAGTCTACGAATCTATTATATTTATTAATTCTATGGCAAATATTTGGACTTTAGATGTTTCATTATGGACTTCAAGTTGTTTGCGTAATAACTAAGCCCAAATGACTAATGCTTTTTAAATAAAACAATACCTAAATTTACGTAAGTGAGAAGATATGATGGAGGTAAAATGTGACAGTAGTTCATTTACCATATAATAAAAAGAGGCTGGCTGTTTTAGGAGTTCTTTGTGTTTTGGGCCTTGGGTACTGGTATTGTAATATGGTTGAGTTATAATAAAATTTACTTTTTGCCAAAAAAAAAAAAGAGGCTGGCATCACATATTGTCATAAGAGGTCTCTGGTTCGACAATTACTAGTACCACATTATGAGGTGGTTAAACCCGTAAATAGTCACGAAATAATCCTACTAAGTCACGTACATCTGAATAATACTGACCCGTCTCGAGTAACCTAAATAAAGAAAGGTTATCCGTTCTGTATACTAGTAAATTTTTTGTTTCAATATTAGATAATGTTGTGTGAATTTATGTGCATGAAGTGTGTGTTTGAGCTTATAACTCGCACCAATTTTTCTTTTCCTTAAGAAACATTAAGAAAAATTAGATTAGCCAATTATTCAAAGGTAAAAAAAAGTTGTCAATTGTGTCCATCTTCTTTATCACATTTTCATCTTCATGAAAACAAAACTTTTGGGTTTCAAGATTTAATTTTGATATCATGTAATGATGTCATCTAGCAGGGTGATGGCCAAGGGTAATAATACCTTGCCCATATCAACAAGAATTAACAAGACAACTGATTCAGCAAGATTATCACAACAAATTGGTTGGCCTACATCAAAGTTACAACATTTATTGACATTTTTGAAACCGCGAACTAATAAGATTAATTGCATTCTCACCGTTTTCATGTTAATAATGGTTACCATCATGTTGATGAAGTATTTACATGTAATTAGGTTTAATGCCAAAATGATCAATGAAGAAGAACCTCTAGTCATTAAGCCTCAAATTTCGGATGAAACGATACTTGGCAATATACAAACTTCAAACATTCAGAAACAACCTACAATTGATAACTACCATGGTTGTATTGCTCGCCTCGCAGGAGAAACAAGTATGGAAACTAATCTCGTATCGCATGTTTTTTCAAAGTATATAAATCTATTAACTCACTAGCAAATTTTCAAGTTTTGCGTTCTCATCAGGAAATCGAAATGCTCCAACGAATGGTTACATCCTGTTTCAAGCAAATGGTGGGTTGAACCAAATGACCATGGGGGTTAGCATTGTTCCAAACACACAATACTAATGGTAAATTTTTAGGATGTCAAATGGATTTGATTAATCATATTGTTATGTTATAGATAAGTGACATGGTTGCTATAGCAAAACTCATGGATGCTACATTGGTCCTTCCATCTTTAGATCACAAGTCATTTTGGACAGATCCAAGGTAGGATAATAAACAAAATTTATATCACAATTCAAACACAATAAACATCATCACAAAAATTTGGTACTTTTTTTTTTCTTTTCTGAAACTGATATGTGTTCAGTGATTTTAAAGATATATTTGACGTAAAGCAATTCAAGATGACTCTCCAAGATGATATCGATATAGTTGACTCGCTTCCATCGCATATGTCTGTAGTGATACAGCACGAAAAGGATCCAATTTCTTGGTCAAAGGCATGTATGTAAATAAATTGTTGAAATCTTGAAAACTTATTTGTTTTTCAGGATCAATATATTTACTGTTATCATGCAGCCAAGTTATTACCAAGGTGAGATCCTTTCATTGCTGAAGAAACATAAAGTTGTTAAGTTCCTTCACACTGATTCGAGGCTGGCTAACAATGGCATCCCAGATGCCATCCAAAAGCTCAGATGTCGAACCATGTATGAGGCCCTACGTTACACAAAGGCGATCAATGATCTAGCAAATGTACTTATTTACAAACTAAAACACAACAATGAACATTATCTTGCTCTCCATCTGAGGTATCTAAATATGTAATTAAGTGTGCGTTTGATTAGTTCTTAACTGAATGATTCAGCGTTGAATGTTGACTCATTTAACATTTAGCGCATTTGTTTCTGACTTTTAAATGACATATGGTGTTGAACCATATAGAGTTGAAATACTCTCTTAATCATTAAACACGTAAATTTTATCTAATATCCTCTTTAAATTATATCAATAACACTTACTAAACAACTATATTATTTTTTATTAATATGAAATGTTAATAAGTTAATTTTACATCATTCACATTGTTTATTAAAAATGATTATCAAACAGGTTATTATTGTCATTCAGAAGCAACTTCATTTAGAACCAACTTCATTCATTCATTCAACGCTTAATCATTCAGTTTTACCAAACGCACCCTAAATCAATTATTGTCTCATACATATTTTGATCTTTACTATTTCAAAATACCGTAGATTCGAAAAGGATATGCTAGCTTTTACTGGCTGCACTCATGGACTATCACAAAAGGAGGCGAATGAGATTGAAGCGTTCAGGTACAGTGTAAAGCGTTGGAAAGTTAAAAGAATCAAAAGCAAGAAAACTCGGCAAAAGGGGAACTGCCCTTTAACGCCTCGTGAAGCAGCTATATTTCTCCAAGCAATGGGCTTTCCATCAAGTACGACGGTTTATATAGTTGCAGGTGAGATATACGGACAAAATGGACTCGATGAATTTAAAGAAAAGTATCCGAATGTATTCACTCACACGAGTTTGGCAAATGAGGATGAACTTAAATCTTTTAAAAACTTGCATAATCAACTTGCTGCATTGGATTACACAATAGCACTTGCGAGCGATGTTTTTGTGTACACGTACGATGGGAACATGGCTAAAGCTATTCGTGGTCATCGCATGTTTACAGGGTTTCAGAAAACAATTTATCCTGATAAGTAAGTTTCAACCAATTTATGTGTAAAAAACAAAATTTAATGTTGTTGTTACGATTACTTTATCAAGAAAGTGATTCTTGACATATAAATCTTGTACTCGGCGCAGGAAAAAGTTTGTGAAGTTAATTGATGAACTAGATAAGGGTCATTTGAGTTTGGATAAGTTCTCGTCACACATTAAGAAACTACATGCGAATAGAACAAGTAGACCGAAGCGAAGAGTTGCTGGAGTGAATCCGAAACATGAGGAAAGTTTCTATGCGAACCCGTTTCCTGGTTGCATATGTGAGAGTAAATCATAGATTAATTAACAGAAACAAACAGAAACTGCAAAGCAGAACATATACTCATATACTATTAAAAGGTTTATTTGTAATGTCTAGGAGCCAAGTGTAGTATAGATGCCAAGTTTCATTAGGATATTAAAATAGAGAAAATGAAACATATTTTTCTAGGTTTTAGCATCAAAAATATGTTTGATTCGGAGGCTTAAAAGTGTTATTGTATTGCATGTGACCCAAAACTCAACTTGTGAAAAAATAGTTGTATAAGAATATACTTGCAACAATATTTGATCATTTCGACACAAGTAAATTTCAGAAACGTTTAATGTACTGAATATGAATGGATTTACACTTCTCTAAAGGCTAAAAGATGATATACTTAGCATTTGTAAAGGAACGTACGGATGACTTTTTTATTATCATCTTACATGGAGAGAGTAAAACAACTAAACATTTATACTCAGATGTACGTGACCTAATTAAGTTATTTCGTGACTGTTTTTTTTTTACCACCAAAGATGTTCGGTTAGTGAAATTTAAGCTTGAGACATATTTTGAAGATATTAAGACACCAACCAAAGTGTTCCCTCAAAGTGTTATTGATTTATTTAGCATTTGTTTCAGAATAAAATTGTGAAAGTTTATTCAAACCGAAAATGAAAAATGTTACAAAATATTAGGAGGCAGAGTACAAAATTTTAAATATAGAGGACTAAAAATGAAAATAATCATAAATAAACTAAGCACACGGCATCTTTTTAACAATTGCAACAATCTTTTTAACGATTCGTTTTTAGAAATCGATCTCCGTTCAACTCTCCGATCCAACTCTTCTGATCTTCCGATTCACTAAATCAGGTAACTTTTTGTCATTATAGATTTCCAATACACTTATATTTTTGGTTTTAGGGTTTATATATTTCCTCATGCCATAGCTCACATTTTTATTGAAATTTGAATTAGGGTTTATAATTATGACAGCAATAAATCAATATTTGTATGAAATATTCTGGTATAAATTCATATTTTTCATGTACTATTGGACACTAATCATCAATTGGTCATAGGATAATTTTGGCTACTCAATTAACCTATTACTTTATATTGTTTAAGACATTTAGCAACGAAATTGTGGCTTGATAATTTGCTGTATGCAGTACGGAGTATAAATTTATTTTAAATTAATATTATTTCCAAATGTTTAGAGATCTAAGTGAAATAAGTAATACTCATTTTTTAAGGTGTGATATTAAATTTTATGTTTTTATGTTTATATCATATACCATATTACAGAATGCCACAAAAGGATAAATCTTTAGCCTCAAAATTCTCATTTTTCCTGCTTAGCAGGGCGTAAATGTACGTTAGACTCTCGAAACTTGGGTCAAGTAAAAATAATAATATAGATGTTCTGACTTTACTAGTTGAAGTTTGTACATTTTCTGTAATGGGGTTGAATCGTTGTATGGTTGGTAAAGAATATAGTCATTCACACACTCATGTAAAATGCCATGATGTGTCGTAAAATTAGTTTGAAGGTGTTAGTATTATGATTCATGTTTGGAAACATGAAATTATAATCACTTAGAGATATGATTTGGGTCATCAAAGAATATAAAGCCAACTTACGTATGATGATGATATACAATATCACAGGATATGGGTCTTTGGACACTACTGGAGGGGTGTTTACTTATTGCGAATGCACTAGCAATATTGAATGAGGACCGTTTTCTTGCACCTAGAGGATGGAGCTTTCAAGAGTATTCAGGGGTTAAGAGAAATTCCCTCAAAGGACAGATAATTGGTCTTATTTATGCAACACAATACTTGAGAGTTCTGTTGATAATGTTGAACTCCCTTTCAATCGTTATAAAGCTGGTTTCTGGATAACTATTCGATGTAAGTTGTTTTGCAACGCATTGTGTAACTTATCACAGTTTCTATAATCATATATCATTCAACTTGCTTGACCTTTCATAGTCTTTTCTTCTTGATTAATTTGCATTGTGGACCCCTCGAATCGTTTGAAGAGGTGCAGTTTGATTGAAAAATCTTACCCTTTGAAATGAACAAATATTGGTGCTATATTTTTGACATATTTTCTTTCTCATGTCATTTTGAATAATGTTTTGTTATCAGATTAAGAAATCATGGCTCATGGATGAAGATTCCGCAGTAAAATAAACTTGTGATATTTAGTGGTTCTGAATTTGTTTAATATAAGAATGTTGGCTTCGTGTTACACTTTTAGGTAGTCGTTTGAGTTTCTTTGTGTAGATCTGTCTAGTTTTGTAATGTTATTTCATCATATTGTTGGCACACAGTTCAAAGATGTTGTATTATTCATTGTTTGTTTCAGTTGAAATTATAAACAAATCTGGATTGAATTGAAATTATAAACAAATATAGATAGTTAACTAATGAATCCACTTAAACCTGCAAAGGATATTATAGCTACATATCTGCAAAATGTGATATGTTTTGGAGTGTATAGTAATAGTAATATGCCTCAAAGCATCAATTGCTGCTGCAACAGACATAAGACTATGCCATGAATTCTGGAATATACGTAGGTTGCGTTTGATAAAATAGAGGTTGTATCTATACTTACTTTCTTTGTGATAAAGGTTCAACCAAATGGTTCTTCTGCATCAATCATTAGTCACAAACAAATGAAACAATATATTGTATTCATCCAATAACTGAGAGTATATATTCAAACATTTGTTAACATATATAAAACGTTTTCGCCATAACGGTTGATACTAAACTGATGTCATATCATCCGTGCCATACAAATCCTTACAAGCTCAAAAATTACTAGAAACATGTTCCTAGATTCCAGATGAGAAAAACACGATACATAGCACATGATAGCTAATTTAAAGTTTGAATCACAGATTCAAGAATTACATTGACAAAACGTTAAACGTGGGTTAACTTACCATACAGTCTCTAATAACTGTGAGATGATACATTCAAAGTTTTGTTTACATTAAAAAGACGTGTTCACCATAACACTTGATACTAAACTGATGCACATATCACAGTGCCATACAAATCCGTACAAACTCAAAAACAACTAGAAACATGTTTGTGGATTCCCAGATGAGAAAAACACGATACACAGCACATGAAAACTAAAACTTTGAATCACAGATTCAAGATTTACATTGACAAAACGTTAAACGTGGGTTAACTTACCATACAGTCTCTCTACTTCATACCAGTTTTCGAATTCTTCACATAAGGAACACCAATCTTTTCGTATTGGAAATCAACCGGGCTCACATAATTCTTCCCTTGAACTTTCATCCTATCTGCAACATAAAACGACACAAACAACACAACCAAACCTGCTAATGCTCCACAACACATAACAATCACGAACCACGAAAGAAAACAGCTTTCTTTCTTGTTACTTTTCACGTAATCTTCTGGAATAATCGGAATCGAATGCAACCATTTTGGAACTCCTTTAATCTCAGTATTCCATGAATACACAGTGGTAATTTTACCCCGCTGATTTTTATCATCATTACTTGATAACAAACCAAATAAAACCTCTTCTGATTTCAACATTTTCCCTAAATTAATTTGATACGAAATCAACGGCTTAGCTCGTTTTGGATCACCTAATTTACTTAACCTAACCTCTAACCGTTGTGAAGACGCACGGTAATCAATCCACGATGTTAACTTCACTCCTTCACTGATCACATTACTAATTTTCGAAACATTGCTAACCCTAACCCTAGAAAATGAATTTTTATACACATTGGCATCAAACTCCACAGATAATAATCGATTTTTATCCAATATCTCAAATGAAGTATTTCTAACGAAATTAGAAGGAAAATCAGAAGCAACAATTACCAGAGCAACGCCATTACCGATCTCGAATGTGAAGTTTGATGAAAACGACGTCGCAGAAGTGAAATTGACAGGCGTATTGCGTAAGATGATGCCGAAGCTTGAAGGCGTGTCCCGGCGAAGGAGAACGGAATGACCGCCTCCGGCGAGGTGAGCGTCGGCTAAGAGTGAAGTTCCGGCGAAGTTGTGATCAGGAAATTGGATTGAAATTGAGGATGTGAGTTTTGTAGACAGAGATAGAATTACAAGAGTGACAATTGAAGCTGAAAACAGATTCATCATCAATTTAATGGCGATTTAGGGAAGAAATGGTTGTTTTGTTTTCCTCTTGAAAGAGTAAAGTGCAAGAACAAATTACTTTAAGTTATTTATCATATCATGGAGAAAAAGTTGTCTTGAGCTGTCGTACTCTTTGCATCAATAAGTGTACCGCCTGTAGTGTTCGTTATCTGTGCTTTTTGGAAACTTAATTCAATTGATTTTTCATTTTAGTTTGGTTAAAATTTTCACAAAACTACACTTTTGGTCCCTGTAGTTTGTACCAAATTGCAAAGGTGTTCTTTTTGGTTAATTTTTTTTTTTTATGAAATTTCGCCTCCAATTGAATAATGAATAATCTCACTTTCCCTGTTCATATTGATCCTCCATTTATCATGGGTTGCATACTTGAATATGTGATATTTATAATGTTTAAAACAAGCGAAGGATGAATCCAAAGAGATAACATGATCCTAACTTCATACATACTATACATATACATGTATACTACACACATGTGAGATATTGGGATCAATGCGATCCCTTTGGATGCTTTCTTCGGCCGTTGTCTTGATCTTCATGCACATAAGCACGTATAAAAAGAGTTAGGGAGAAAACAGGAAGAATAAGGAGGAGGAGGAGGAGGAGGAGGAGGAGGAGGAGGAAGAGGAAGGATTGAGTAATTGAAATAATGAAGAAGAAAGAAAGATTTGAGAAAATGGAAGAAGAGAGGCTCAATATAAGAGTTTGGCAATGGGCTATATATAAAAGACAACTTTTTATTTATTTATTTACATTTTGGTGCTACTTGTGTATCTTAAAAACTTGCAATCAAGACAATAACTGACTTGTCTAACACATTGAAATTTCGATATAGGCCTTTTTTTATCCACGGGCAATTGTAAAAGGTAATATAATTTGTTTTGTTAATCCAAATGATTGTGAATGTTAGTATTATATGTGGAAAAAAGGACATTTCATAATTGAGTAGGCCCCATTTTCATTATACAACCGAGTAAAGTAAATGTTACGGAGTAGATCATTTGCAATGGTATGGGAGAGTTGTGGTTACATGTTAAATATCCTGCAAAGTTGTAGAATGATTGTGGAGTTCGGTTCATTAAAATGTATACATTTATTGTGTTCTATGAATTAGTAAACTCGTTAAAGAAAAAACAATATTACAATTCCTTTTTTTGTTCTCATTCCCATCATTACAACAGGGATAGAACATTAGAACCACCATATGGGCTGATGCCGCTTCTGATAATCGATTAGTTATATAGCTATATTTGTTTTTTAGTGTGATTAAATGTCAAGTTGCTAACTAATCTTCTATGTTATTGCAGAATTTACTCTGTCCAAAAATATTTCTCAATACGTCTATATGTTTAGAATTGCGTATAAAACTTTCCCCACAATTTAAGTTCTCACCATATTAGTGGGACACACTTTTCATCAATAATAAGCATCCATCATTTTGGGGTGGAATATTAAGGTAAATTATAATTATAATTACAAATTATTACTAGTATTAGAATTTACCTAACGACAACCTCTAAAGTTGTCGTTAACATGATTTATAAATATGTAAATTTTGATACATGATTTATAAATATGTAAATTTTGATAACTGCCATAATAAAATTGACTAATAACCGCTATATATAATGACTTAATGCATATTAACGATAACTCTTAATGTTATTGTTAGCAAAATGTATAGTATATATTCAATGGATGTGGCTCATCCATGTTCATGTTTTTAGGGATGATGAATTTATATATTGAATTTAAATTGTACATGTGAACTAAATTATAAGTTAATTAAAGTTATTGAATTATGCTTGTGATGAATGATGCGCCGATGCGGTATAAAGTTAATATGTGAATTATAACTTTAGCTAAAAAATGAACATGAAATATGCTTATTTTGGAAGCAAACGTGAACCTTTTATTTGTTCACCATGAGTGTGTAGCATGTGGGTGTTTTTAATTAGTAAAAATGATTAATCATTTGATATTAATTATTATAATTATGTAATCCAACAAAATCAGTCCAGAAATATATTCAGATCTTCATGGTCAAAGATACGTGATTTAAGGTGCTCTTCTTGGGCACATGTCTTCACTAGGCCAGCACAAATAACCATTACTGTATTAGTTGTAAAATTTGTTTGTTTATATGTTTTTTTCATCATATCATCATATTGGCTATAAGTTAAAAATCTTATCATTGTGTACTTAGAACATTTGTAATGGTGACGGGGTGATTGGGCGTGATAGAGTGTTTTTGTGGAGTATAGTGCTGATTTGGCAAAGGTGATGTCGTGATGGCATGATGGAGTTTGTAATGGTATGGGGTGATGGTTGTGTGATGGAGTTATTTTATTATTTTTATTGATTTAATTAAATTTTTTTTTTTTTGAAAGGCAAGGTAATTTCATTAATAACACAAAGATGGGCCGAAATTGCCCATCAAACACTAAAACAAATACATGATAGGAGGATGCAGAGATTGCACCTCAAACGACTATACAAATATTACAAGTAGACATCCGGATTGGATAGCCAAATATTCCAATCTAGCTTTTTGGCTTTGATTTTACACAAAAACCAGTCAAACGATACCGCTTGGATTTCGCAAAGAGCCGCCGGGGCACTCCATCCCTTATCTTGGAAAACCTTAATATTACGGTATTTCTAAATAAAGTAAGAGGCAACCCAAACAACCCCTTGCCAAACCAAACTCGAGGAGGCGCTATCACGAAGGAGTTCATTTAAGGAAAAACTTGAGAAGAGACCACGATTCCACCATTTGAAGACTCGGGACCATAGATCTTGAGCACACGAACAAAAGATGAGAATATGATCAATTGACTCGAGGCCATCATCGCAAAGAGGGCATCTAACACTATGCAAATCAATGCCTCTCCTATCGAGTTCGAGCCTAACCGGGAGACGCTTTTTCAGAGCACGCCAAACGAATAGCTCCACTTTTTTAGGAACCAAATAAGTGTGACAAGTTTCTGTGACGACCCGGAAATTTCCGACCAAATTTAAACTTAATTTCATATGATCTCGACACGATAAGCAAAGTCTGTAATATTGAAGTCTCAAAAACTTTGAACTGTGTTCATGTAATCATTTGACCTTTGACTATGCCCGATGATTCACGAACAATTGTTTGTAAATAAATATGTATATAAATATAAATGTAAATGTATATAATAATTTGAAATAATAAACTACACTTTAACCAATTAAGAATTTAAAAATGCAAATTAATATTTAGAATTATTATATATATATATATATATATATATATATATATATATATATATATATATATATGTATGTATGTATGTATGTATGTAAAATTCATGTTTGTGTATTAAATATTTAGTGTAAATATATATATACTACATAATCAATAATATGTAATAATAATATTTAATATAATAAGTTTAATTATAATTAAATTATAGTTATTATAGTAATATTAATATTACTTTCATTTTTACTATTAATATTAATATCAATATTCAATATCAGTATTAAAAAGTTATGATTATTAAGTTAAAGATATTAAAAAGAAAAATTATTATAAGAATGATTAACGATAAAACTTTAATTATTGTTATGATTATTCATTATTATTATTACGAAAACTCATCATTTTTATTAGTATTAATATTAATATATTAATAATTATCATTTATTATTACTAATTCCTTTATCAATAATATTATTATTAATAATATTATTATTAGTATTATTATTATCATTATTATTATTATTATTATTATTAGTAGTATTATTATTATATTTATCAAATTATAAATCATATGGAAACAAATTAGGTAGAATTCGTTGTCATATAGGTAGTACGAATCTGTTAAAATTTCAACATCTGCTTTATTTTTTTGTTCCTTTCTGTTTACTTGATTGTGAATATGTCGACCTATTTCTACTCTTCAATAAACAATCCATGAATCAATTCCTGGTTTCTACTTCCATTATTTAAATAATACAAGCATCATCACCTGCACTCTGTAAATCGTTGCCATTACCCGAAAATCCAACCAGAGAAAGAAAAGAAACAGACCCAGTTATTTTCGCGATACCTTTCAAACCTTAACTCAATTCAGAAACAATTAACGAAATCTAAAAATACAGAGGAGTTAGGAATCATCCAATTGTTCTATCTGCAAATTTCCAGCCTCTAATTTCATCAATCTATTATGAAATTCGGAGTCAAAGATTCAAATTTAAAAAGTCAACAAATCTTCTGTGATCGAATTCGAGTTCGTGTTTGTGGTTTAAGTTCAATTGACAGTTCAAATAGTTTCTAGATGTGATTTGCAAACTATTTCATGAAGGAATCGGGGCTTGAAACAAACTTAAAATCAAAAGTGGGTTTTATTTTTTTCTTCTTTTTGCGACAGCAGCGAGGCTGCTCCATTTTTTTTTTTTCGGTTGCTATTAATCAAGAACACCACTTCATTAAAAAAAAAAAATTGTTTGATTCAAGTAAACACAAAAATCATGGCTTTGATTAATGGAGTCCCCTGGTTGATTTTAAAATCATGAAGAAGATGGAAAAGGAAACTGAGATAATCACGGGTTAAATTTAATTAAGTTTCATAGGATATCAGAAAAACATGGACGGTAGAATGGTTAAGAGTGTTGACGGGTGTTTGAGAGGTCGGGGGTTCGAACCTTGGCATGCTCACTATATTTCTTTTTGGCCGATTTTTGAGGTAGTTCCTTAGTATTATTTATTATTTATTATTATTATTATTATTACTTTTAACTTTATTATTGTTATTATTATTGTTAATACAAATTGTTATTATTATTATTGTTATTGTTAATTTTGGTATTGTTATTATCATTATTGTTATTATTAGTGATAAGAATTTTTAATATTATTATTATATGTATAAGTAGTATAATTATTATTATTATTATTATTATTATTATTATTATTATTATTATTATTATTATCATTATTAGTGTTATTATTATTATTAACATAAATATCATTCTTAACAATGTCATTATTATTATTATTAGTATTATTATGATGAATATGTTTAATATTATTATTATTATGAAAATAATATAGATTATTATTATTTTCATAGATATTAGTATTAATATCTTTTTATGAAAAAAATTAACATAAGTAATATTAGATATATTATCACAAGTATTATTATTATGTAATTACTAAAATCAGTATCATGACTTTCATTAACAAGTAAAATTAATATTTTTACAAGTATTATTATTAATATCATATTATTATCATTAATAGAGTTATTATTAACATTATTACCTTTATTAGTAATATAAAGTATTAATACTATTATTATTGTAGCCATTACTAATATTATGGAAGTATTATTATAATTACTATTTTTAACAAATACATAATATATATATATATATATATATATATATATATATATATATATATATATATATATATATATATATATATATATATATATATATATATATAAGAATATAGTTATTACATATAACATAGCAAAACTTAATATTTTTATATATAATGAATATAGGTTATTACCATAAAAGTTATATTACTAATAATAATATATATAATTGTTTGACTACAAGTACATGATTTAATATATATATATATATATATATATATATATATATATATATATATATATATATATATATATATATATATATATATATATATATATATATAATATAGGTTCGTGAATCCGAGGCCAACCCTACACTTGTTCAATATTGTCATATGTATTTTTACTACAAAATACATTAGGTGAGTTCATTTGATTCCCTTTTACTCTTTACATTTTTGGGACTAAGAATACATGCGCTGTTTTTACAACTGCTTTATTAAATGCTTTTGAAATATGTTTTGAACTGCGAATACTTGAAATGCTTTATTAAATGTTTGACGAGATAGACACAAGCAAAACATTCCTCGAATGAATTATTATGCAGACAGAAGTTCTGTGGATTATTATTGAATTATGTGGACTTGATAATTGTCACTAATTATTATGAATATTTTTCCCCTGATTATTATTGCTTAGTAACCTAAGAATTAGGAAACATCACTAATTTTGAGAATTAGTGCACGCCTAATTCACGCGAATCCTAAAGGTAGCTACCGGGTTTAACACCCCCACCTAGAATGTTCACTAGATGGAAGAGCTAGTAGGCGTGGTGTTTAGTACTTCGAAGTTTATATGATTATTATACAGACGAGATGTTCTGTTTTGGGGATAATATTATGCGCATTATATGTTAAGGTCGGTTACCAAGCCAAGCTATGAAAGCAATGAAAAGTGAATGTTATGTATCGAGAGAATGATTTTATACGCATGTTATGTGTATGTTATTTTTGTGCACAAGATATGTGTACGGTTACTAAGATTTATGAAAGATGATTTCGTACACGAGAAAGGTGTACTGTATTTAAAAGATATCGCATGTACATTACAGGTGGGTATAGGATTCGGGCCCATTTGTACCATGCAGGATTTAAATCTTGTGGTCTATCAAAATGATGAATTTTATTGTTTTATGATAAACCTATGAACTCACCAACCTTTTGGTTGACACTTGAAAGCATGTTTATTCTCAGGTATGAAAGAAATCTTCTGCTGTGCATTTGATCATATTACATGGAGTCGTTCATGGCATATAGAGGTCAGAACCTCGCAATGGGACCAACTGTTGAAGACTTCGTCCAGATGGATTAGGACGGGGCATTAAAGTTTCATCTCCGATTTGAGAGTTATGACCAAATAAATGTTCATCAATAATTGAAGATAGATTCTTTACTGTAAACAAACCGCTTGAATCAAGACTCCATTTCCACCTATCTTTTTTCCCCCGAATCAGAACCACCTCGCGAATTAATTCTTCCAGCCTATTCAGTTCACTAAGGGTGCGGCCAGCAGGTGGTCTGACCCAGACCCAACATACGGCTGTAGCAAAAGAAGACGAATTAACAGCAGCAGCCGGCGCTTCATCAGCATCTCCCGCAGCAGCATCCGAAATTACCAGCGGGTTGGAGACATTCGTGATTAAACGATCCTTTACCGATACATTTTGGTGAGCCTCCAACCTAAACAACCTAGGAAAAATATCACAAAAACGGATTGGACCGAACCAGCAGTCATTCCAAAAAGATATGGATTCGCCTTCACCGATAACCTTCAGGAAAGAGTCTTTGAAGCTAACTTGCAAATCTTCTATACAATTACCTGCACGCACAATATTTGCCCAAACACCTAGCTTCGGGGAATGAGAAAACTCACCCACCGACGCTAGATTACCATCAGAACCATGTATACTACGAATGACAGAGACCCACAAAGAATCGGTTTTGGTTTTGAACCTCCACCACCATTTCCCCAATAATGACAAGTTTTTACTTTTGAGACTCCCGATATTGAGACCCCCCGCCCCATAAGGAGAAATCACCTTATCCCATTTTACCCAAGATAGTTTTTTACCCGAAAGTTCCCCGCCCCAAAAAACGCAAGTCTCACACTCTCAAGTAATTTGATGACACAAGGTGGGGCACAGAAGAGCGAGAAGAAATACAATGGAAGACTGCTCAAAACTGATTTAATGAGGACCAAACGACCACCAAAAGACAGTGCACGCATTTTCCAATCTGAAATACGGTTTTTAAATTTATCGATCACCGGTTTCCATACCACAATACTATTCATTCTCGTACCGATTGGAAGACCCAGATATACAAAGGGGAGTTTCCCTGCCTTGCATCCCATTATCCGCTCCATAAGATCTACTTCAGAAGGTGAAACGCCTACGCCATACAAGCAACTCTTATGGAAATTTACTTTGAGGCCTGATGAAAGCTCAAAACATTTTAGGATGTTTACAAGGTTGAGAGCGTTTGGTCTACACCAATTCCCGAAGATGTGATGACCCGGAAATTTCTGACCAAATTTAAACTTAATCTTTAACGTTTCCGACACGATAAGCAAAGTCTATGAAGTTGAATCCTAAAATTCTTGAACTATTCAAATACCCTTCGATTGTTCTCAACGATTCGCGAACAAATATATGTAAATAGATACATATATATACTATAACTTGAAAACATAACAAAGTGTTATGAAAACGATAATGTGCATTAACCTTATTGGTTTGATTATCTGATTGATATATTTAACTACGAAGTCAAAAGATTATGCCAAACGATTGAATTAAAAGATATTTATTGAGTCCCTTAAAGATTATGATATTATTACGAGTCTCTGTTGTGAGGTCCAAGTTGATTTGGGAAATCGTTCATTTTTAACGATATTCGAAATAAATGGTAAAGTGTTTGTTTAAATAACGTAATTTTGAGACATACAATAATAAGGAATATTAACTGTTGGAATTAGATATATGAATAACTTGTGATATGTATTTTAAAACGTATATATTAATATTGAAAATATATAAAATATAATATTAAACTGGTCATAAAACGAATTGTTATTATATATATATTAACAAATAGCGAGACAATGATTTATAGAAGTAAATGACCAAAACACTCGAAAGTTTAATATATACTTTGAGTAGTATAGTTTAGGGATAATTTAAGGCTATATTTTGACAAAGGTACGTGACACGAAATGTAAAATGCAAGTTTTCTAAGCGTACGAAAATGCGTTCGAGAAACCGGAACCGAGACATGAGTCGAGTGATGACGTACGACTTATCGGAACAAAAGTTACAAGTCAACTATGCACGTGAATTTAATATAATATATAATTAATTATTTAAATTAAATATATTATATATATTATATAAAAATATGTCGACAAGCTAAAAGTTAAAAAAATTGTGAGCTGGATTTTGGGACCATGCGATCGCATGAGAAATAGGCATAAAACCCATGCGATCGTATAGGGTTCAGTTTCAGCAAATGTACTATAAATTCTCCAGTTTTCTGCGAATGTTTTACACACTTATCTATATCCATCTCTACTCTCTCTATATTTATATATATTATAATTATATTATTATTTATTATTATTATTATTATTATTATTATTATTATTATTAAGATTAATATTATTATTATTAATCTTATTATTATTAGTAGTATATATACATAAAATACTACGACGAGGTCATGAGCGTATCACTTTCAAAACGAGTTTTGAACGGGTTAAAGCTAAGGAAATTATGGGTTATAGCTATGGAGGTTATGGGTATTGTTCGAGAGTATTGCTTCTAAGTCAAACCTAGTGTTTATCTTCTCCGTTGCGTCTACGTACTTCCCTGCAATATTGAATCACAATATTGATACGTGAGCATTCATATCATATCTTTTATATATTAATTTTGTATCCATGTCTAGTGCTCGAGTATATATATTTATGCATGCTTGTATGCTAATTTTCGTCGTTAAACAGTTTATAATGAATCACGAATTAAATACATATATTACTGGTAAAAGGTATATGATATACATGTTTTTGAAAAGCTGGCGAAAAATCAATAACTTTTCATTTAGATATCAAATAGTTTCGATGAACGGATTAAAAGATATGATCAACTGAATTATGATTGACGTTAATTGAAATTGCTTTTGAATTTGCAATTAAGATTTAAACAACTTGTTTACAAGATTGATAAAATGGATTTTTAAATATTACCAGCCGAGTAAATGAATTCTTATATAAAGCACGTCTCATTTTGTTGAACTATTGTCAAAATTGACTTTTTGAAACAACTTTGGATAACTTTTGTATGTCGATCTCGAGCATTAGGATTATGATACACTATGACCAGACCTAGCTTGGTAGATATTTATTGACCAACATATGCTCTCTAGGTTGAGATCTACGGTTATTTTGTATTCCGAGTTTCGATCACATTTCGGTGAACAACTTTATGTACTGCTAAGGTGAGTTTCATTTGCTCCCTTTTTAATTGCTTTTGCAATCTATATTTTTGGGCTGAGAATACATGCACTTTATTTTAAACGCAATGGACACAAATACATACTAAATTCTACACCGAGTTTGAACCTAAAATCCCTTAGCTTTGGTAACTAGTAACTGCCAGTTAAAAGAACTGGTGGGCGCGAGTAGTTGTATATGGATCCATAGGGCTTGACATCCCCGTCTGTTCCAGGTATAGAAACCTGTAACGACCCGGAAATTTCCGACCAAATTTAAACCCTAATCTTTATATGTTTCCGACACGATAAGCAAAAATCTGAAATGTTAGGTCTAGAAAGTTTGAAATCTATATTCGGCTAAGCAGTTACCCTTTGACCAAACCTGACGGTTCACGAACCGTTGCTTGTAAATATATGTGGATACATATATATATATGCTGTTATATACAAATATATTTATTAGGAAATTAGTATTATTATTTATTATTATTATTATTATTATTATTATTATTATTATTATTATTATTATTATTATTATTATTATATTTATTTAACATTAAAAATATAAGTAAATACAGATATATATAGATATAGATATATGATTATAGGAATAAGACATTTATATTAATATACTCAGCTAAATTGTTTACTAATGGAGTTTGTATCAATCGCCATCTTTCTGTTTAATTTTTGTCTATTTGATTGAAAGATATCTAAATCAAATCACAAGAGTATCTAAGAATTTCCTAGACTTTATTTATTTTGTCTCTATTGTCTGTTTTATTTCCCCTTCGTGATTCCCTCTGTCGACTACCCTGGTTATAAAGCAATCATATATTATGTGTATATATTATACATACACAATATACATTCACATACATCTCTATTTTGATAAACTTCAAGGCACCACCACTTGCCACCCCACGGCAACCATACATCACTACCGAGACTTTATCCTCGCCATCTCTACTCTACACAACCGCCGCCTACTACCACTCTATAACCACCACAATCGAACATACGAGAACCACTTCTAACAATCACTCGCTCGAACTCTGTTGTTGTTATGCTTTTATTTCAATCGTAAACCACACCATCAAAACCATCTTCAAACACCCATTTAACCACCACCCAACCATAGATCATTTTTCGTTTCATTTAACCGAGAACCACGATTACAAACCCACCACCTTCATTATTCAAACCACCACTTACAATCACCCATGTAAACCATCAACCATGAACATCTTCCATCCACCACCTGGTGCTTCCATCACCGGAACCCGTCTTGCTACTGCGTTACTTTCTTTTTCGTGAACCCATCACAACATCCTACCTTCGCTACTTAAAACCATCATCAAGTCGTCGTTTCTGCTGCTATCTTTATGCTTCTGTTACAATCGGCTACAACTCATGACAGCCCACAAGAAAACTCTGTACAACTATCACCTTTCATCACCTAAATCGCTAAACTACCTTCTTTCTTTTCTTTTTTTGTTCGATCTCAGCCAACCGGCTGCTATGTTTGTACCTTCTGTTTCGCTGCAGCTAGCCACCAGGAGCAGGCATATTCGTTTTGTTTACTAAAGGGATAACCGATTGATAATGATGCGTTTAAAATAAACAATGTTTATGGTTGTGGTGTGTGAAGTCGATGAATTGAGTATTACATGTACACAGTTTAAAAGTTCCAAATTGAATGTGATAAGGTTCTTTATAAAATACTTTATAAAAGTCAAGACATGTGGTGATTGTAGGACAATATTGGCCGACATATTGGAACATGCAATTTTTTTTTATGAGATCAATAATAGTGGTGACTTTTATAAACAAAAATGGTAATGGTGTGACCCTACAATTAAGATAGAGATAGTGATGAATGTGTTGATGGCCATGATATAAAAATAAAAACGAATGGTGATGATATGATCATAATGAATCATGTATAATGACCAATATAAGGTTCATGATGAGCCTTTGGTCGATTAAGTTTGTGGAAGAATAAGAATACTGCATAAATGGGTTATATAGATTAATTCGTGAATAAAATCAAACAGCATCAGATAGAGGAATGGTTTAGTGGTTAGGCGTGTTGGGTTAGCAAGAGGTCTTGGGTTCGAGCTCCATCTTGGGCATATTCTTTTTAGAAAACTTATAAGGTAGTTTCCATTTATTTTTATTATTATTATTACTATTATTATTATTATTATCATTATTATTATTATTAGTATTATTATTATTATTATTATTATCATTATTAACATTATTAACAATGTTAGTATTATTTTTATCATTATATTATTAAGAGTAAGTTATTACTTCTATTAAAAACTACTATTTTTATTAAAATTAACATTAGTGTTAAAGTTGTATCTTTATTAAAAGTATCATTATTAAAAATTAACATTATTATTATTATCAACATTATTACTATCATTATTATTATTGTCAATATCCGTATTATTACAAATAGATATGTTAATAAAAATACATTACAATAATATTTATATATTACTATATTTTAAAATAATATTACTTAAACTATATATAGAATATATATCAATTAAATATATTAAAATAACGTATAATATAACAAGTATATTGTTAATAAAAATATATATAACTTATTCGATTATTATTATATGTTATAATATTATTTGATATATATACTTGATATAGGTTCGTGAATCCGAGGCCAACCATGTACTTGTTCAATGATGTTATATGTATTTTTACTACAAAATACATTAGGTGAGTATATAGATCCCTTTTAAACTCTAAATATTTTTGGGCTGAGAATACATGTGCTGTTTTTATAAATGATTTACGTTATGGACACAAGTGATCAAAAATAAATCTTACGTTGAGTTGTACCATGGCATATCTCTTTATACTTGGTAGCTAATATTTACGTGAGGAGCGTAAACGCGAATCCTGTTGATAGATCTATCGGGCCTGACAACCCCAACCGGACTGGACGACCAGTTTTTAACGGTTGCACAGTACTTCGTTTCGTTACTACACTTGGTACGGTGTAGGGTTTATTTAAGAATATGCTGCTGTGATTTAAATGTTAAGTATGGTTACCAAGTGCTCAACGACTTTTCCATACACGAGGAGTGTATTATGTATAAACATGAAATCTTGTGGTCCATAGTTATTACGCTGCTAACATCAAACCTATATATCTCACCAACTTTATGTTGACTTTTTAAAGCATGTTTATTCTCAGGTACGAATTAAGTCTTCCGCTGTGCATTAGTTCATACTAAGGACCTTACTTGGAGTCGATCATCGCAATGGAACCAAATGTTGAAGACTTCGTCCGGGAGGATAAGGTCGAGGTCCTCACAGGTGGTATCAGAGCATTGGTCTTAGCGAACCAGGTCTCCCATTAGTGTGTCTAACTGGTAGTTGTTAGGATACATTAGTGAGTCTGGACTTTGACCGTGCCTACATGTCAAAAAGTTTTGCTTATCACTTCTAGTCGGAAACCATCTGCTTATCATCCTTAGGGAATTGCCTGCTAATCATTCATAAGTCTAGACACGTCTTACTGCATTTACTGCATTGATAGTGTATAGACAAAATTCATATCTTAGCGTAACTGTTACTATAGAATTGCCTGACACATGTCGTAAATTCCTCCATAGTCTACGGAATCTTTAGTACTATATATATACCTAGATATTCTATGAAGTTAGAATATCATCCTATATTCGAAAATCGTTTCACCTCAAAGATCCTTTTCATTCACCAAATTGCCCTCTTGGCGATGAACTTGAAGCACTTACCGGCGAACCTGTTAGAGAAACCATTTTCTCTCTCATTTCCAGAGTGTCTCGTCATGATTATATACTATCCCATATTTCGAATTTTATTTATCCGCTCGCTCCAACCGCCAATCATCTCGGTGTACTAGCAAAAGTTAACGAACTTCGTGCTCACGTGACGGCTTTGGAGAACATGGTGAGAAGGTTGCAAACACCAACAGCAGCACCAGCAGCATAATTCGTATCACCATCATTAACGCCGACCGTACCCTTATCACTCCCAATCACAATCACGTTGTAAACCTCAACATCACAACCGGTACCTCGGATATCAACATCACACGCCTCCATATCACCATCTGTAATTCGAATATGATCTTCGTTCTACATATCGTTCTACATCGATTATCTTCGCGTTACGAATCATTCTACCCCATTTATCTTCACTCGACATGGCAATTATGTAATTTCTAAAGTTTTAGAGATTATATAATTTAGCATTAACGATAAATTAAATGAGTTTAATATCTTATTGACTCATTAAATTCATAATTACATCCGAAGAAAATATATATGCAAGTATATTTTCATAAAGATTGTAATTAAAAATCCTTTCGTACAAACTATTAATGATGAAAATATTTTAACGGGTAGGTAGTACCCGAGAAATATTTAGATTTCACATTAATAAGTTACACTGTACATTCTTCGAATCTGATTCAACAGTCAATTACTATCCCATCTGCAACCACCGATATACGAATCCGTTCACCACAGAATAACCATTTTCATTCAATTTCATATTTGCATTTTTATCTATCAAAATCTAACAAGTGGCATAATGAAGAAAACATTGGATATAATAAAATTTGTTAGAAACAAACAAATTAACTAATTGAAATTCTGTTAAGATTCCACGCTAACTGTGACGCCCCGTACAAAACCATCGTGTACGGACCATCAACAACAGGATCATTACAAGGTTAAGTACTATATGCGTTATCAAAACAGAGTTTACATTCATAAATAAAAGTGACGTCATAACATACGTCAATTGTTTTACAAATCAAAAGTATGCTTCGCTAAGTAGAAGCATTTAATAAGTGTGCGTGACCATAATGGTCGTTACATAACATAAGTTCATAAGTAAAAAGTTTGAATGCAACAAAAGTAGTCATGCGATAACAACTCTAGGCAGCGGGTTCTACAGCACGACTAGTAAGATAGCGGAAGCGACTTCAAACACCTGAGAAAATACATGCTTAAAAAGGTCAACACAAAGGTTGGTGAGCTATAGTTTAAGTATAACAGTAATGTAAGTAGGCCACGAGATTTCAGTGCTACAACGAGCGTTTCAAAAGTATGTAAAAGTATATGCTTAACCGTGGGCACCCGGTAACTAACTTAACGTTTAATGTACCCCCTTAAAGTGCACTTGGCAAGTGCGTATAACCTCGAAGTATTAAACACTCGTTAAATGCTAGCGCTACTAGCCCGAGTGGGGATGTCAAACCCTATGGATCCATATCTAAGATTCGCGTTCACGGTTCAAAAACCAATGATTAAACGTTACCGAGCTAAAGGGAATGTTTCTGCCGTTATATAACCCACACATATATAAAGTTTAAGTACTCGTGCCTAGTATGTAAAACATAAAATCCGCATGCATTCTCAGTTCCCAAAATAAGTTAAAGTAAAAAGGGAATGCTATAACTCACAATGATTAGTAGTAATGGTAAGGTAGTAGTCGGAAAGTGGTGTGCAAGTAACGGTCCAAACGTCCTCAACCTAAGTCAAATAGCACTAAGTCAATAAGTCGTCTCAAAAGGTTTACAAGTACGTAATTAAGGTCATAAGGGTCATCATCAATCATTATTAAACAAAAGGTAACAAGTAAGACTCGTTTATGAAAGTCGTTTAAAACAAAGGCTGACTTCGGTCAGTCACCACGGTCTCTACCCTTACTGAATTAAGGTGAGACCAGTGGTCATGGCTCCGTCTATGAGTCCCTTAAGTGTGGTAAAATTTACAGAAGCAAACTCGTCTTGGTTTGACCGTGGCGACGGTCTAAGTGCGAGTAGGTCAGAAATTTCTGCACAACGTTAAAGGACATGGTAACGATCGGAGGGCCATAAATCCTAAACCGTAACTCGGATTAAGACGAGTCCTATATGAAAAGTTATCTACTCGAAAAGTTCTATCTAAAAATCAAGGTTAGAACAGCCCAGGTCTACTGGTCTGTTCCAGAAGCATCAGGTCAGTAGGTTTTGGACAGAACAGTGGGTTTTGGAGAGTTCCGGTTGTCTCGGTGCTTGATGTTCATCACGGTTCTCATCCTTGATGCGTATAGCTTCAAGTGTACAACTCGTTGATGTGTTAACATCATTTTGACCAAGGTTTGTCCATCATAACTCAAGTGCAAGTGTTGTAAGTGTTTGATGAACCAAGGTTACATGTAAGTTTATGAACAAGTTCATGAGCACTAAGAAAGATCACAACCAAGTGTTGGATCCATGATACTTGCACCAAAGTGTAAGCTCTTGTTGGTTTCATGTCCTTGTTCAAATGTGTAGTAAGCAACTAACAATAAGAAATAAAGAAAATGAATGATAAACCTAAACCAACCATGAAGGTGGTATTCTAGTAACATACAACAAACAAGAACACAAGTAACAATTATAAAGATTATAAACTTTAATTCTTTTGAAACAAAATAAAGTAGAAAACTAACTAAATAAGAAAGTGGTTCATAGTTGCTCATACTTTTAAAGATTCAACCCAAGTTGATCTTTAAGTGAAGTAACTTTAAAGTTACTTCAAGAACTACAAGTAATGAGTTTATACAACTATGAACTTTAATCTTTTGAAACAAAATATGTAGAACATAACTAGATAGATTATGTTCTTGATGTTCTTGTTATACAAGATAAAGATGAAGAATCAAAACTAGAAAGTTTGATCTTGTAACTTAGTAAATAAAGACAAGTAAGTAAGTAAATAATAACTAGTAACTTACAAGTAATCAACCTTAAACAAGAACAAGTAACAATTTAACAACAAAGAATGATGATGAAGATGGATTGGAAATCGGTTTTGGTTGAAGAAAAAGAAGAGAAATAAAGTTCATACACTTACAAGAACTAGAGAAAGTTTGAGAGAAAAATGAAGCAAGTTTGTGTGTGTGAATTTGAGAGGGAAATGCAAGTAAATTGTGAATGAAAAATGGAAACCAAAGCACCCCATATGGGCACACTAGGCCACGGCCAGCAGGTGGTCAAGAGGGAGGGTTTGGTTTGTTGGATAATTGCATGTAAAGAGGCTTAAAGTTGGTTAAAAGGATAGGTTGCATGGGGATAGTGAGCCAACTATATTCCAAAAGCCTTTAACTAGCTAGTTCATGTTTAAACTAATACTTACATGTTGAAAGAGTTGGGCTAAATGTCCATTAGCATAAGTAGGGTGGGCTTACACAAATCCATCATCACTTAAAAGGCCCAAGTTGCAAGTAGTTAGCAAGTAATCCAATAAAAGTCCAAGTTAAGCCCAAGTAACTAACTAATAGCTTTAGTTAATTAAAATGATCAATAAAATTAATCATGAATGTAAATAATATCTTAAAATATTATTCGTGCAAGTTCCGGGTGTCACAAAGACGTTTCGGGCATTTAAAATTCAAGTACGGGCAATTAAAGCAACATGTAAATGTAATAACATACATTCGTTTAATCAAGCGTATTAATAATAATAATTATTAATAAATAACGTAGGAAAAACCAGGGTCGTTACATTACCCACCTGTTAAAGAAAATTTCGTCCCGAAATTTAAGCTGAAGTAGATGGAGGAGTCGGGAAAAGATGAGGATATTTCCGCATCATTTGATCCTCTCGTTCCCAAGTAAACTCAGGTCCTCGTTTGGCATTCCATCGTACTCGTACAATCGGAATCTTGTTGCGTTTCAAAGTTTTGATCTCACGATCCATAATTTCAACAGGTTCCTCCACAAAGTGGAGTTTGTCATCGATAGTAAGTTCTTCCAATGGTATGATGAGTTCGGGTGCAGCAAGACACTTCTTCAAGTTTGACACATGGAAGGTAGGATGAACTGAGCTCAATTGTGCTGGTAGATCCAAACGGTAAGCAACTGGTCCAACACGTTCCAAGATTTCGAAAGGACCAATGTATCGTGGGTTCAACTTTCCACGTTTTCCAAAACGGATCACACCTTTCCAAGGTGCAACCTTCAACATTACACGATCACCAACATTAAATTCAAAGTCTTTCCGTTTAAGATCGGCATAGCTCTTTTGGCGATCACGGGCAGTCTTAAGTCTAGCTTGGATCTGAGCAATCTTCTCCGTGGTTTCGTGAACTACCTCGGGTCCGGTGATTTGCTTTTCGCCTACTTCGGCCCAACAAATAGGAGATCGGCACTTACGACCATACAATGCTTCAAAAGGTGCAGTATTAATGCTTGAGTGATAACTGTTGTTGTACGAGAATTCAGCGAGTGGCAAATGCCTTTCCCAGGCCTTTCCAAAATCAATGACACATGCACGCAGCATGTCCTCCAAGGTCTGAATCGTTCGTTCACTTTGCCCGTCAGTCTGAGGATGATAAGCAGTACTCATGTCAAGACGAGTTCCCATGGCTTCTTGCAAAGAACGCCAAAATCTGGAAGCAAAACGGGGATCGCGATCGGAGATGATTGATAAAGGTACACCATGACGAGATACAACCTCCTTGATGTACAGCTGAGCAAGTCTTTCCATTGTATCAGTTTCCTTCATCGCTAGGAAGTGTGCAGATTTGGTGAGGCGGTCAACAATAACCCAAATAGTATCGCATCCGCCCACCGTCTTCGGCAGCTTAGTAATGAAATCCATTGTGATCCTTTCCCACTTCCATTGTGGGATTTCCGGCTGTTGAAGTAACCCAGAAGGTCTCTGATGTTCGGCCTTAACTTTCGAACAAGTCAAACACTTCCCAACATAAGTTGCAACGTCCTTCTTAAGATTCGGCCACCAATACTGTTCTTTAAGGTCGTGGTACATTTTACCTGCACCGGGGTGAATCGAATATCTCGATTTGTGTGCTTCATCAAGTATCAGGCTTCGTAGATCTCCATAGTAAGGTACCCAAATTCTTCCGGCATAACATCGGAGTCCAGACTCTCTAACCTCGAATCGAGAGACAAGTATGTTCAAATGCTCGTGAGATATGTTCTCCTCCTTGAGAGCCTCAACTTGGGCTACTCTGATCTGGTTGTTGAGGTTCGAATGGATGGTGATGTTCAGAGCCCTAACACGGAGAGGTGCCGTCCTCTCCTTTCGGCTTAAAGCGTCAGCTACAACATTGGCCTTGCCAGGGTGATAACGGAGTTCACAATCGTAGTCGTTGAGCGTCTCGATCCATCGACGCTGTCTCATATTCAATTGCTTCTGATCGAAGATGTGCTGGAGACTCTTGTGATCGGTGAAGATAGTGCTCTTAGTTCCATACAAATAATGTCTCCACAATTTGAGTGCAAAGACAACGGCTCCAAGTTCAAGATCATGTGTAGTGTAGTTCCGCTCGTGAATCTTCAATTGGCGGGAGGCATAGGCAATAACCTTTGATCGTTGCATCAATACACAACCAAAACCACTCTTCGATGCATCGCAATAAACAACAAAGTCGTCACTGCCTTCAGGAAGTGATAGGATAGGTGCGGAGGTTAACTTCTTCTTCAAAATTTGGAATGCTGATTCGTGTGTGGGTTCCCAAATGAACTTCTTGCCCTTGTGAGTCAGTGCGGTCAAAGGACGCGCAATCAGAGAAAATCCTTCGATAAACCTTCGATAATAACCGGCGAGACCTAGAAATTGGCGAATATGCGTTGGAGTAGTGGGGGTCTCCCACTTGCTGATGGCTTCAATCTTGGCGGGATCAACTTTGATACCCTGGTCGCTCACAACATGACCCAAAAACTGTACTTCCTTCAACCAAAATTCGCACTTGGAGAATTTGGCGTAAAGTTGCTCTTGTCTTAAGAGTTCAAGCACTAGCCGAAGGTGTTGCTCATGTTCTTCTTCGCTCTTAGAGTAGATGAGGATATCATCTATGAAGACGATAACAAACTTATCCAAGTAAGGCTTGCAGACACGATTCATGAGATCCATGAACACGGCAGGTGCATTTGTCAAACCGAATGGCATCACGAGGAACTCATAATGACCATAACGTGTCCTGAATGCAGTTTTCATCACGTCACTTTCCTTCACCCTCAGCTGGTGATATCCGGATCGCAAATCGATCTTTGAATAAACGCTCGATCCTTGTAGTTGATCAAAAAGATCATCAATTCGTGGGAGAGGATATCGATTCTTGATAGTCAATTTGTTGAGTTCACGGTAGTCGATACACATACGGAAGGATCCATCCTTCTTCTTTACAAACAACACAGGTGCGCCCCAAGGCGAGAAGCTTGGTTGGATAAACCCTCGATCTAATAGCTCTTGTAGTTGACTCTGTAATTCTTGCATCTCGGAAGGTGCGAGTCTATAAGGTGCGCGAGCTACAGGTGCAGCTCCTGGCACTAAGTCAATCTGAAACTCTACTGCTCTCTGCGGCGGTAATCCAGGCAATTCCTCTGGGAAGACATCAGAAAATTCGTTCACAATTCGAACGTCGTTCACGTTCTTCATCTCAGTTTCTACCGCTTTCACATGTGCTAGGACAGCAAAGCGTCCCTTCTTCATAATCTTTTGCACTTTCACGTAACTAATGAGGTTCAACTTCGAGGTACATCTCTCTCCATAGATAACCAGTGGTTCGCCATCTCCTTGTGGTATGCGAAGTGCTTTATCTCCACAGATAACATCGGCCTTTATCTTGCTCAACCAATCCATACCGACGATCACGTCAAAACTTCCCAGTTTGATAGGTATCAAATCAATTTCGAAATCTGCACCAGCTATGTTGATAATAGCTCCACGACTAATATGGTCAACCTTTTCAAGTTTTCCATTGGCGACCTCGACAAGCATACTTTCCTTCAAAGGAACTAACGACCAATCTAACTTATCACAAAAATGTCTACACACATAGCTCCTATCGGCACCAGTATCGAATAGGACAGAAGCTAAAAGATTGTTGATTTTGAATATACCTGTTACCAAGTCGGGGTTGTCGCGAGCGTCTCTTGCATTAACATTGAAGGCTCTAGCACGTGGTGGTCCGCCATCCTTACGCTTGTTAGGACACTCGTTTCTGAAATGGCCCGTCTTTCCACATTCATAACACTTCTTAGGCCCATTGTTGTTGTGGTTGTTGTCCCATTTCCTCTTTTCACCACTAACAGTTTCAAACTTAGCCTTCTCCGGCTCGTCAAGGATGATTTGATTCAAGAGAGTATGCGCCATGCGCATTGCTTCGGGAACACTTGGTGGCTTGGATGAGGTAACATTACCCTTGATGGACTTAGGAAGTCCCGAGAAGTATTTCTCCAAACGCTTAAATTCGGGGGTGACCATGGTTGGACACATAAGAGCCAATTCCAAAAACCTACGGTTGTAGCTGTTAAGGTCGTTCCCTACGGTCTTCAATTGCATAAATTCGATTTCCATCTTTTGAATCTCGGTTCTCGGACAGTATTCCTCGATCATAGCACATTTAAATTCTTCCCAAGGCGTAGCATACGCCTCATCAATTCCTTTCGCTTGGGCCATGGTATTCCACCATGTGAGCGCGCCATCAGACAACGTGCAAGATGCAAATTTCGTTTTGTTAGCCTCAGAACAATTGCTAACCCTGAATACCGATTCCAACTTTTCAAACCATCTGGTGAGACCGACGGGTCCCTCAGTGCCACTGAAGTAGTGTGGCTTGCAGTTTTGGAATTCCTTGTAAGTACACCCATCTCGGACGACAGGTGGATTGACAGGCGGTGGTGGTGGAACTTGGGGTTGTCTTTCAGCTAGTGCAGCAGCGACTCGCTCGTTAATCATTTCCTCAATTTGTGCCGCGGTGGGGATAGATCTCCCGTTGGCCATGATGTTCTATACAAACATTTTGACTCAAGTCAAAATCCATTATGCAAATAATAATAATATAGTATATAACAACCAACATGAAAACAGCACAACACATGTTGATTAAGTAATGCAAGCATATATAAGTACCACAAAACCATGATATGATAATGTAAATAGAACACTTGCGCACAAAGTAACAACACAAATTCCATTCATTAATGATAATAAGTTCATACATTACAATAAGTTCGTGCATTACATAAGTAAAATATGAAATTACAAAAGAGATTACAATACAGAATCTAGTACAAAGTCCTACGGCGATGGTGGGTACAAGATGTCCAAAACATGAGCCATCTGCTCCTCGAGCTCAGTAACTCGAGTCTGGAGAATCTCAATCTCCCGCCTCATTTCCTCATTAGAGGAAGATGCTGGGGCAGGTGGTGCTGGCGGTGCAAGTGGAGCCGGTGGTGCTGAAGTGGATGGTCCGGCTCTGGGTGGAGACGGTAATATCAGTGGGTCGGCGGGGTACGGCACCAGCCGTTTACGAGCAGTGATCCTACGACGCCGACCATAAGCGTCAGTGACAGTACGACCAGGAATTATGCCAGCGAAGCGATACCGCTTCTTCGGCGGGGTAGAAGGTGCCTGAATCGGTCGGTCAGCGGGATCCTCCTCATCACTGGAGTCGTCAGATGAGGTGTCGTCTGAAGAAGCATCGGTGGAAGAACCGTCGTCTGAATCATGCGGTGGTGGCGCGGGTGGCTCAACATATCCGAAAGCGGCCAACATCTGTCGGTGTCGGCCTGGCGTAATCACGGCTAAGCGGCCGTCGGCAGTGCGTCGGCAAGGTGTGCGCCAGTGATTACGGAAGGGACCTTCCCCGAACTCCGCGGGGATCTCCATGCCACCAATGCGAGCCAGTTGCCTCAGGGGTCTGGAAGAAGACGCCGGGATAGGCACACTAGAGCTAGCTCCAGAACTAGAGGCGCCGGGGTCGCCAGTGGGTATCGGGGCCGGAATGTCAGTAGCAGCAGCAGCAGCAACAGGTGCAGCAGTGGGAGGAACAACGGGGCCTGAGCCGCTCGGGATGTCAGTAGGTGGAACGTCCGACATCTGAACAAGGAAAAATAAATTTTCCATGTCAGTATGTCATAAAGCAAGCAAATAATAGGCCAACAGTTTAAATCATGTATAACAATAAGTAGCATGGCAATATCAGTAATCGTACGAAACTAGCATGCAATAGTGAAATCACGTAGTAGCATACGGCATATAGCAGTAACAGTGAGCAGCAGCATGCAGTAAGTTCAGCGGAAACAAGTAAACTAACAAGTTGTAGATTAGCCCTATTAGTGAATCCTACTCGGGTCGGTCTTAGACTCACTAATGCATCCTAATTCCCTACAACCAATGCTCTGATACCAAATGTGACGCCCCGTACAAAACCATCGTGTACGGACCATCAACAACAGGATCATTACAAGGTTAAGTACTATATGCGTTATCAAAACAGAGTTTACATTCATAAATAAAAGTGACGTCATAACATACGTCAATTGTTTTACAAATCAAAAGTATGCTTCGCTAAGTAGAAGCATTTAATAAGTGTGCGTGACCATAATGGTCGTTACATAACATAAGTTCATAAGTAAAAAGTTTGAATGCAACAAAAGTAGTCATGCGATAACAACTCTAGGCAGCGGGTTCTACAGCACGACTAGTAAGATAGCGGAAGCGACTTCAAACACCTGAGAAAATACATGCTTAAAAAGGTCAACACAAAGGTTGGTGAGCTATAGTTTAAGTATAACAGTAATGTAAGTAGGCCACGAGATTTCAGTGCTACAACGAGCGTTTCAAAAGTATGTAAAAGTATATGCTTAACCGTGGGCACCCGGTAACTAACTTAACGTTTAATGTACCCCCTTAAAGTGCACTTGGCAAGTGCGTATAACCTCGAAGTATTAAACACTCGTTAAATGCTAGCGCTACTAGCCCGAGTGGGGATGTCAAACCCTATGGATCCATATCTAAGATTCGCGTTCACGGTTCAAAAACCAATGATTAAACGTTACCGAGCTAAAGGGAATGTTTCTGCAGTTATATAACCCACACATATATAAAGTTTAAGTACTCGTGCCTAGTATGTAAAACATAAAATCCGCATGCATTCTCAGTTCCCAAAATAAGTTAAAGTAAAAAGGGAATGCTATAACTCACAATGATTAGTAGTAATGGTAAGGTAGTAGTCGGAAAGTGGTGTGCAAGTAACGGTCCAAACGTCCTCAACCTAAGTCAAATAGCACTAAGTCAATAAGTCGTCTCAAAAGGTTTACAAGTACGTAATTAAGGTCATAAGGGTCATCATCAATCATCATTAAACAAAAGGTAACAAGTAAGACTCGTTTATGAAAGTCGTTTAAAACAAAGGCTGACTTCGGTCAGTCACCACGGCCTCTACCCTTACTGAATTAAGGTGAGACCAGTGGTCATGGCTCCGTCTATGAGTCCCTTAAGTGTGGTAAAATTTACAGAAGCAAACTCGTCTTGGTTTGACCGTGGCGACGGTCTAAGTGCGAGTAGGTCAGAAATTTCTGCACAACGTTAAAGGACATGGTAACGATCGGAGGGCCATAAATCCTAAACCGTAACTCGGATTAAGACGAGTCCTATATGAAAAGTTATCTACTCGAAAAGTTCTATCTAAAAATCAAGGTTAGAACAGCCCAGGTCTACTGGTCTGTTCCAGAAGCATCAGGTCAGTAGGTTTTGGACAGAACAGTGGGTTTTGGAGAGTTCCGGTTGTCTCGGTGCTTGATGTTCATCACGGTTCTCATCCTTGATGCGTATAGCTTCAAGTGTACAACTCGTTGATGTGTTAACATCATTTTGACCAAGGTTTGTCCATCATAACTCAAGTGCAAGTGTTGTAAGTGTTTGATGAACCAAGGTTACATGTAAGTTTATGAACAAGTTCATGAGCACTAAGAAAGATCACAACCAAGTGTTGGATCCATGATACTTGCACCAAAGTGTAAGCTCTTGTTGGTTTCATGTCCTTGTTCAAATGTGTAGTAAGTAACTAACAATAAGAAATAAAGAAAATGAATGATAAACCTAAACCAACCATGAAGGTGGTATTCTAGTAACATACAACAAACAAGAACACAAGTAACAATTATAAAGATTATAAACTTTAATTCTTTTGAAACAAAATAAAGTAGAAAACTAACTAAATAAGAAAGTGGTTCATAGTTGCTCATACTTTTAAAGATTCAACCCAAGTTGATCTTTAAGTGAAGTAACTTTAAAGTTACTTCAAGAACTACAAGTAATGAGTTTATAAAACTATGAACTTTAATCTTTTGAAACAAAATATGTAGAACATAACTAGATAGATTATGTTCTTGATGTTCTTGTTATACAAGATAAAGATGAAGAATCAAAACTAGAAAGTTTGATCTTGTAACTTAGTAAATAAAGACAAGTAAGTAAGTAAATAATAACTAGTAACTTACAAGTAATCAACCTTAAACAAGAACAAGTAACAATTTAACAACAAAGAATGATGATGAAGATGGATTGGAAATCGGTTTTGGTTGAAGAAAAAGAAGAGAAATAAAGTTCATACACTTACAAGAACTAGAGAAAGTTTGAGAGAAAAATGAAGCAAGTTTGTGTGTGTGAATTTGAGAGGGAAATGCAAGTAAATTGTGAATGAAAAATGGAAACCAAAGCACCCCATATGGGCACACTAGGCCACGGCCAGCAGGTGGTCAAGAGGGAGGGTTTGGTTTGTTGGATAATTGCATGTAAAGAGGCTTAAAGTTGGTTAAAAGGATAGGTTGCATGGGGATAGTGAGCCAACTATATTCCAAAAGCCTTTAACTAGCTAGTTCATGTTTAAACTAATACTTACATGTTGAAAGAGTTGGGCTAAATGTCCATTAGCATAAGTAGGGTGGGCTTACACAAATCCATCATCACTTAAAAGGCCCAAGTTGCAAGTAGTTAGCAAGTAATCCAATAAAAGTCCAAGTTAAGCCCAAGTAACTAACTAATAGCTTTAGTTAATTAAAATGATCAATAAAATTAATCATGAATGTAAATAATATCTTAAAATATTATTCGTGCAAGTTCCGGGTGTCACAAAGACGTTTCGGGCATTTAAAATTCAAGTACGGGCAATTAAAGCAACATGTAAATGTAATAACATACATTCGTTTAATCAAGCGTATTAATAATAATAATTATTAATAAATAACGTAGGAAAAACCAGGGTCGTTACACTAACTGTTCCTAGCTAACTGTTCCCAGCTAACTGACTAACATTTAATTTATCGCAATTTACATTCTCGCAATTTTATTTATTGTCATTTAATTTCTGCACTTTACATACCGTCGGGACACATGTACAACAATACGTCGGATTAATTTTGAGACAACACGTTGTATAATGGGTCATGATATATATTTATTTATTTTACGCACTATAAATAACGGGACACGTATACAAGGTTTCGACCTATCATATCGACCCATCTATATATATATTTCGAAACGACCATAGACACTCTATAGTTGACTATACAGGGTTGAGGTGGATTCCAAAATATATATATGGTTTGAGTTGTGATCAATACTGAGACCGGTGCACGGGTCACGATACGTATTATTTAATTCGAATATTATATATTTAATTTATATATGAAAGTATTGGACCATTGGATAATCGGACTATTGGACTGCTAACTTTGGACAATTAAAAATGAATTAAAATATTGATTATAACATATAAAACTAAACAATTCTTCAAGTTTGCCACTTGATTTCATTCTAAACCTCATTTGTACCTTGACAATTACAATTCGCGTTCAAACCTTTCATAATTCTTGAAAACATTTCGATCGAGAGAATGAACCAACCGCACTTCATATCTGGAAGAAAAGATTCTTGCATATAGTTATGCACTCGAAAACTCTCGGAGACTGAGTCAACGTTTAACACGCCGCAGTGTTAATTTCTTTAGTGTTATTATTACCCAAAATAACTTTGTAGTCCCTTTCCAAATTAGCCAATTTTATCACAGCTCCAGCAAGTTAACCTCGACTTCTCAGAAAGGTTAGTCTCGATATATATATATATATATATATATATATATATATATATATATATATATATATATATATATATATATATATATATATATATATATATATATATATATATATATATATATATATATATATATATATATATATATATACGTTATTCTTTCGCCGTCGTTACCATCAACGTTTAATCATCTAAAAACACAATTCTCCCGAAACCACCTCGGTTTGATAACCAACGACCCAGATCTGTTAACTTTGAGAATGCTGACGCAGCAGCATGTGGTAGATGGTCTTAATGGTCAAGAGTTGATGATAAAGAATGGAGTATTGGAAAAACTCAATAGAAAATTTAGTACTGAAAAGCGGATTATGCGAAATTATGAAGGAAGCCGTAGGCAAAGCACAAAGAATAAGTTTGACTTTAAAGAATCTAAGTGATTCAGTGACTGCTGAAACCGTTAGTAAGAACCCTACTCTTTATTCTAAACCTTTCCAGATGATATTCATCATCATCATCTTATCTTAGATATTATAAGATATCTTCATATCTTCCGTTATACATATTCTCCATATTTCTGGAGATATTTTCACAATTATTCCTATCTGAGATCATTTGTCACTCCGTAACATCTGTGTTATAACATAAAAGAAACTGTGTTAGTTTCTAAACTCTACAACCTTCGAATTTAAAATATGAATGTTTTGAAGTAGTGTTGGGAACTGATGCATGAATTAGTATAATATAATGACACTTGATCAACGTCATTATATTACAGTAAGTCATGTTAAGTTTCTAATGGAATGTGATGATTCACAGTACCATCATCATGTACCATGTTACACGGCTCTTACATTCTATTCAAAATTCTAAAAATATCAAGAAAATATTTCTTGATGATTCGGTCTTTTCCAGGATATTCTGGTAATTTGACAAATCAAAATTGTTCTATTACCATTTCTATCTTAGAGCATTAACAATTTTCACTCCAAAATCCATATGTGTGAATTACGGACCATTACAAGAGATGCTTGGTTGAAGAGGAGGAAAAGAAAAAGAATGAAGCTTCGAAATAAAAATAGTAGTAAAAAAATCGTAGGAAATAGAAAAGAGCATTAACTGTGAATGACAATGATTATAGAAGACAGAAGCAGGAACAATGAAGCATATTAAGGAATGAGTAGAAAGGGAAAGAATAGAAGGTGTGGAGAATAAGAAAAACGAAGGGGTAGATTTATAGTAAAATATCTGACAAAGAAATCGAAACAGATTGTCGCATTAAATCAAAGAAGATCCCGATCGCCGAAAAATCAAATCTTATTCCGTAAGATTTTCCCCAAATCCCTTGAATTCCGGAAATCAATCATAACTACGTCATCGGTTAAAACAAATATATTTATTTACTCATTTCACTCTTTTGTGATAACTTCACTTGTACGCTTCACATGATCGAATCGTTTTATCTATATCTCTCAATGATGATAAAACTCCATTTATCAACTCATATTCGTCATGAAAACATTCTTATAGTTAGCCATGACGACCTCTATCAAATTTCGGGGACGAAATTTCTTTAACGGGTGGGTACTGTAACGACCCGGAAATTTCCGACCAAATTTAAACCCTAATCTTTATATGTTTCCGACACGATAAGCAAAAATCTGTAATGTTAGGTCTAGAAAGTTTGAAATCTATATTCGGCTAAGCAGTTACCCTTTGACCAAACCTGACGATTCACGAACCATTGCTTGTAAATATATGTGGATACATATATATATATATGCTGTTATATACAAATATATTTATTAGGAAATTAGTATTATTTATTATTATTATTATTATTATTATTATTATTATTATTATATTTATTTAACATTAAAAATATAAGTAAATACAGATATATATAGATATAGATATATGATTATAGGAATAAGACATTTATATTAATATACTCAGCTAAATTGTTTACTAATGGAGTTTGTATCAATCGCCATCTTTCTGTTTAATTTTTGTCTATTTGATTGAAAGATATCTAAATCAAATCACAAGAGTATCCAAGAATTTCCTAGACTTTATTTATTTTGTCTCTATTGTCTGTTTTATTTCCCCTTCGTGATTCCCTCTGTCGACAACCCTGGTTATAAAGCAATCATATATTATGTGTATATATTATACATACACAATATACATTCACATACATCTCTATTTTGATAAACTTCAAGGCACCACCACTTGCCACCCCACGGCAACCATACATCACTACCGAGACTTTATCCTCGCCATCTCTACTCTACACAACCGCCGCCTACTACCACTCTATAACCACCACAATCGAACATACGAGAACCACTTCTAACAATCACTCGCTCGAACTCTGTTGTTGTTATGCTTTTATTTCAATCGTAAACCACACCATCAAAACCATCTTCAAACACCCATTTAACCACCACCCAACCATAGATCATTTTTCGTTTCATTTAACCGAGAACCACGATTACAAACCCACCACCTTCATTATTCAAACCACCACTTACAATCACCCATGTAAACCATCAACCATGAACATCTTCCATCCACCACCTGGTGCTTCCATCACCGGAACCCGTCTTGCTACTGTGTTACTTTCTTTTTCGTGAACCCATCACAACATCCTACCTTCGCTACTTAAAACCATCATCAAGTCGTCATTTCTGCTGCTATCTTTATGCTTCTGTTACAATCGGCTACAACTCATGACAGCCCACAAGAAAACTCTGTACAACTATCACCTTTCATCACCTAAATCGCTAAACTACCTTCTTTCTTTTCTTTTTCTGTTCGATCTCAGCCAACCGGCTGCTATGTTTGTACCTTCTGTTTCGCTGCAGCTAGCCACCAGGAGCAGGCATATTCGTTTTGTTTACTAAAGGGATAACCGATTGATAATGATGCGTTTAAAATAAACAATGTTTATGGTTGTGGTGTGTGAAGTCGATGAATTGAGTATTACATGTACACAGTTTAAAAGTTCCAAATTGAATGTGATAAGGTTCTTTATAAAATACTTTATAAAAGTCAAGACATGTGGTGATTGTAGGACAATATTGGCCGACATATTGGAACATGCAATTTTTTTTTATGAGATCAATAATAGTGGTGACTTTTATAAACAAAAATGGTAATGGTGTGACCCTACAATTAAGATAGAGATAGTGATGAATGTGTTGATGGCCATGATATAAAAATAAAAACGAATGGTGATGATATGATCATAATGAATCATGTATAATGACCAATATAAGGTTCATGATGAGCCTTTGGTCGATTAAGTTTGTGGAAGAATAAGAATACTGCATAAATGGGTTATATAGATTAATTCGTGAATAAAATCAAACAGCATCGGATAGAGGAATGGTTTAGTGGTTAGGCGTGTTGGGTTAGCAAGAGGTCTTGGGTTCGAGCTCCATCTTGGGCATATTCTTTTTAGAAAACTTATAAGGTAGTTTCCATTTATTTTTATTATTATTATTACTATTATTATTATTATTATCATTATTTTTATTATTAGTATTATTATTATTATTATTATCATTATTAACAATGTTAGTATTATTTTTATCATTATATTATTAAGAGTAAGTTATTACTTCTATTAAAAACTACTATTTTTATTAAAATTAACATTAGTGTTAAAGTTGTATCTTTATTAAAAGTATCATTATTAAAAATTAACATTATTATTATTATCAACATTATTACTATCATTATTATTATTGTCAATATCCGTATTATTACAAATAGATATGTTAATAAAAATACATTACAATAATATTTATATATTACTATATTTTAAAATAATATTACTTAAACTATATATAGAATATATATCAATTAAATATATTAAAATAACGTATAATATAACAAGTATATTGTTAATAAAAATATATATAACTTATTCGATTATTATTATATGTTATAATATTATTTGATATATATACTTGATATAGGTTCGTGAATCCGAGGCCAACCATGTACTTGTTCAATGATGTTATATGTATTTTTACTACAAAATACATTAGGTGAGTATATAGATCCCTTTTAAACTCTAAATATTTTTGGGCTGAGAATACATGCGCTGTTTTTATAAATGATTTACGTTATGGACACAAGTGATCAAAAATAAATCTTACGTTGAGTTGTACCATGGCATATCTCTTTATACTTGGTAGCTAATATTTACGTGAGGAGCGTAAACGCGAATCCTGTTGATAGATCTATCGGGCCCGACAACCCCAACCGGACTGGACGACCAGTATTTAACGGTTGTACAGTACTTCGTTTCGTTACTACACTTGGTACGGTGTAGGGTTTATTTAAGAATATGCTGCTGTGATTTAAATGTTAAGTATGGTTACCAAGTGCTCAACGACTTTTCCATACACGAGGAGTGTATTATGTATAAACATGAAATCTTGTGGTCCATAGTTATTACGCTGCTAGCATCAAACCTATATATCTCACCAACTTTATGTTGACTTTTTAAAGCATGTTTATTCTCAGGTACGAATTAAGTCTTCCGCTGTGCATTAGTTCATACTAAGGACCTTACTTGGAGTCGATCATCGCAATGGAACCAAATGTTGAAGACTTCGTCCGGGAGGATAAGGTCGAGGTCCTCACAAAACCCTAGCCTGAACTATAAAACAGACGTATGCTATTTGAGTTTAGTACACGTTGGTTTGCGTGTATTGTACATGTTGGTTGCATGTATGTTAAAACAGGGGTACTTATTATAACGTTAAAGCTTAGTTACCAGGGTGCTCAATCTTGTAGAATATTTTGATAAACGTTTCTGGATGAAACAACTGAAATCTTATGATCCACCTTTATGTACAGATTATGCAAAACATTAAAACTATGAACTCACCAACCTTTGTGTTGACACTTGTTAGCATGTTTATTCTCAGGTTCCCTAGAAGTCTTTCGCTGTTTGCTTATATGTTAGACAAGCTATGTGCATGGAGTCTTACATGGCATATTTTTCAAGGAAACGTTGCATTCACCAAATCATTACCATGTATCTTATTTTGACTGCATTGTCAACGGAAGTACTATTGTAAACTATTATTTACGGTGATTGTCTATATGTAGAAATCATCAGCTGTCGAAAACCTTTGATTTAAATATTCATTTATGGTGTGCCTTTTCAAAAAAATGCAATGTTTACAAAACGTATCATATAGAGGTCAAATACCTCGCAATGAAATCGATGAATGACGTGTTCGTTCATATGGATTTGGAGCGATTATCACAGTTGGTATCAGAGTGTTGGTTCTAGCGAACCAGGTCTTGCATGAGTGTGTCTCACTGATAGTTGTTAAGATGCATTAGTAAGTCTGGACTTCGACCATGTCTGCATGTTAAAAGTTTTGCTTATCATTTCTTATCGGAAATTATATGCTTATCATTCTTAAGTCTAGACACTGCATTTATTGCATAAATAGTATATAGACAAAATTCATATCTTAGCATATCTGTTACTGTAAACTTTTCCTGACATCTTCCAAAAAATTCTCCGTAATTTACGGGATTTTGGTATTATATATACATATGGAAATTATGTGTTGAAGAGTACCAATCTAAATTCTATAATCTATTTCATATCAAAAATCATCCCTCTAATTATACAAGATGAATCACGTATCAAGTTCAAATTCCTTAAACTCCGACAGCTATTCTGATATGGATATTCACCTGAATTCCGAAGACATTGTAATCGGAATGGATCAACCAATTAGCCATCATCTATTCTGGATGAATTGGGGATGGGTTCGTAGCCTACTTAATTATTGGAGACAAGAAGAAGGCGAGCCCTTTCATCCACCACATTGCCCTCTTGGCGAAGAACCTGAAGCACTTACCGGCGAACCTGTTCGAGACACCATTTTCTCTCTCATTTCTAGAGTATCTCGTCACGATAATATACTATCTCAAATTTTGGATCTTATTCATCCACTCGTCCGAACCGCCAATCATCCCGGTGTAGTAGAAGAAGTCAACGAGCTTCGCGCTCGGGTAGTGGCTTTGGAGAATATGGTGCAAAGGTTACAAGCACCAGCAGCATCACCGGCATCAACAGTACCACCGACAACAACACCAATAGTACCATTACCACCACCAACAATATTCGCATCGTAAATCTCAACTTCACAATCTGTTCAACGAGCATCAACGTCATACGCACCGTAGTTACCAAGAAATACCAGCAACAATAACCGATGAAGTATTAACTCATTTCCCCTGAAGAAATTTTATGTATATTTAATATATATGAATTTTGAAATCAAAATAAATCTTTTCGTACTAAGCTATTACGTGTGAATCTTAACTGGTAGGTATTACTCGGTTAGTTCATATTACTAATATGCAATGATGTACATCTTTCCTTAACAACTTAACCACTGTTAACTACAATCTCTGTTTCAACTTAATGAATTCCATTTCATAATAAACCAAGTGTGTTATTCAATTACATAATTGATTTTACATTTTCATTTTTGATATACTCGAAACTTTCCAGAAAACATCATCTGTGCCTTGTAAGATTCACAAAAATTCCACGAGCATCAACACCCTTCACCAAGGAATATCAATAAGAATAAAATAATGAAGTATTGATTTCATTAGCGAAATACTCAAGATTATGTAATCTTTAATATTTTAAAGATTAATCATTTCTAAGTCAAGTCGAAAATCAAATGAGCTTAATATGATATTAACTCATTAAATCTGTATTACATCTTAAGAAAATATACATACATATATTTTCATAAAGACGGTAATAAAAATTCTTTTGTACAAAATATTACTTGTGAAATCTTTAACGGGTAGGTAATACCCGGGAAATATATAAGTTCACAATTAATATGTTACACTGTACATTCTTCAACTTTGATTCAAAAATTATTAACAATGCTCACAACGATATACAATCGTTTTCATACAAATTCAATTACATATTCTGATATTGACGGATCAGAATCCAAGTCATAACTCTGAACCGGTGACATCATTCTTAGATCTCTACATCTTTCAAAGCTATACTTTGACTTTAAATCTGTGCAAGATCCATTAGCATTGTTTTTACCTAAAATAACCTTGCAATTCCTTTTCAAAGTATCCAGTATTATCTACCGTTCAAACAGTCAACGACGACCTTTCAGACTTGTAACTTTGGCATATACGTTTTTGTTACTGGAGAACCTTTCATGTTCCACCACATTAACAGTAAATATACCAGCAAATTCATTAATCTGTGACTTAAAGTCTTTCCGAAAAACTATTATAATTGTTCATTGAAACCCTATCATGTACTCATCCACATCTTGTAACGGTAATTGCCATACCAACTACCGGGAATTAGCAATCAGTATTTCGAATTTCGCAGCAATTCTACGCCAACAGTTATATATATACATATAATGTCTATCTCCTAGACTTATTTACTTCGAAGGTGAAGTTTCTGAAAAACACCCAAACTGCGAAACTAGTTCTCCGAAGTTTTTGAAAAATTCAGATGAAGCAGCAAAAACTGTAAATGACTTTAACAGTCAAAAGTTTGATGATAAAGAGTAGTGTGTTGGAAAAGCACAGAAAAAGAGAAAATTTGGTACTGGAAAACGAATTGAGCAAACCATGAAGGAGGCTGTGGACAAATCACAAAGACTAAACCTGCATTCAAAGAATATAAATGATTCAGTATCTGCTGAAGTCATTAACGAATACCTTGCTCTTGACTCAAAATCCGTTACGAACAAATCTTCATCATCCTTCGATATTAGAAATTCTAAGATATCATTATATCTTTCATTATAAATATCTTCGATATTTCTGAAGATATCTTCATAACTATTATTATCCGAAATTATTTATCTCTTCGCACCATCTGTATTATAAAAGGAACTATTTTAGTTTCTAAATTCTGAAACCTTCAAGTTTAAAATATGAATGTTTTTGAAGTAATGTTGGGAACTGAAACATGAGTTAGTATAATATAATGACATTTGATCAACGTGATTATATTACAGTAAGTCATGTTGAGTTTCTAATGGAATGTGACAAAGGTTCACAGATCACACCCTCATCATAAACAATGTTACATAACTCTTTCATTCTATATAATCTCTAAATATATCAAGAAAATATATTTCTTGATGATTCGGTCTTTTCCGGATATTCCGGTAATTTGACAAATCAAGATCGTGCCATTACCGTTTCTTTCTTAGAATATTAATTATGTTCATTCTGAAATTCATACCTGCGAATTCTGGACCATAATTCGCTTGACTTAAAGTCGGGAAGAGAAAACTAAAGCATGAAGCTCCGAAATATAATGGAAAATATAAAGCCCGAAAACAACCCCGAAATTACAAACCATGTATATCAATGCGTATAGCAATATAAAGACACGGGAGAATGAAAAACAATATAACCCCGAGGTAATAGTAGAAGAAAATAACCTCCTCTGGTGGCAGATGAAAAAGAAGAATGAATGATATGATAGCCAAGAAAATATCAAGAATCAGAACTGGATGAAGCATTTTCACAAATCTTTTGTAAGTATGAAATAAGGAAGAATATTATAGGAGTGGTGAAAATAAATGAAACGGGAGAGGTCAATTTATAGCAAAATATCAGACATAGCAATCGAGGCAGATTACGCATTTAATCAAAGGAAATCATAATTTCCTTAAATTCCGAAGAATCAAATCTTATTTAAATTATGAAGATTTTCTATTCCTTAAATTCCGGAAATCAATCGTTACTACGTCAAGAGATAAGACGAATCTCTATTCTCCATTTCACTCTATTACGATAACTTCCCTCATACGCTTCGAGTAATTAGATTTTTTTTTATCCATATTATTCAACGGTGATAAAAATTCTATTTATCAACACATATTCGTCATGAAAACATTTTTATTGTTAGCGATGACGACCTCACTCAAATTTCGGGACGAAATTTCTTTAACGGGGAGGTACTGTGATGACCCGAAAATTTCTGACCAAATTTAAACTTAATCTTTAACGTTTCCGATACGATAAGCAAAGTCTATGAAGTTGAATCCTAAAATTCTTGAACTATTCAAATACCCTTCGATTGTTCTCAACGATTCGCGAACAAATATATGTAAATAGATACATATATATACTATAACTTGAAAACATAACAAAGTGTTATGAAAACGATAATGTGCATTAACCTTATTGGTTTGATTATCTGATTGATATATTTAACTACGGAGTTAAAAGATTATGCCAAACGATTGAATTAAAAGATATTTATTGAGTCCCTTAAAGATTATGATATTATTACGAGTCTCTGTTGTGAGGTCCAAGTTGATTTGGGAAATCGTTCATTTTTAACGATATTCGAAATAAATGGTAAAGTGTTTGTTTAAATAACGTAATTTGGAGACATACAATAATAAGGAATATTAACTGTTGGAATTAGATATATGAATAACTTGTGATATGTATTTTAAAACGTATATATTAATATTGAAAATATATAAAATATAATATTAAACTGGTCATAAAACGAATTGTTATTATATATATATTAACAAATAGCGAGACAATGATTTATAGAAGTAAATGACCAAAACACTCGAAAGTTTAATATATACTTTGAGTAGTATAGTTTAGGGATAATTTAAGGCTATATTTTGACAAAGGTACGTGACACGAAATGTAAAATGCAAGTTTTCTAAGCGTACGAAAATGCGTTCGAGAAACCAGAACCGGGACATGAGTCGAGTGATGACGTACGACTTATCGGAACAAAAATTACAAGTCAACTATGCACGTGAATTTAATATAATACATAATTAATTATTTAAATTAAATATATTATATATATTATATAAAAATATGTCGACAAGCTAAAAGTTAAAAAAATTGTGAGCTGGATTTTGGGGCCATGCGATCGCATGAGAAATAGGCATAAAACCCATGCGATCGCATAGGGTTCAGTTTCAGCAAATGTATTATAAATTCTCCAGTTTTCTGCGAATGTTTTACACACTTATCTATATCCATCTCTACTCTCTCTATATTTATATATATTATTATTATTTATTATTATTATTATTATTATTATTATTATTATTATTAAGATTAATAATATTATTATTAATCTTATTATTATTAGTAGTATATATACATAAAATACTACGACGAGGTCATGAGCGTATCACTTTCAAAACGAGTTTTGAACGGGTTAAAGCTAAGGAAATTATGGGTTATAGCTATGGAGGTTATGGGTATTGTTCGAGAGTATTGCTTCTAAGTCAAACCTAGTGTTTATCTTCTCCGTTGCGTCTACGTACTTCCCTGCAATATTGAATCACAATATTGATACGTGAGCATTCATATCATATCTTTTATATATTAATTTTGTATCCATGTCTAGTGCTCGAGTATATATATTTATGCATGCTTGTATGCTAATTTTCGTCGTTAAACAATTTATAATGAATCACGAATTAAATACATATATTACTGGTAAAAGGTATATGATATACATGTTTTTGAAAAGCTGGCGAAAAATCAATAACTTTTCATTTAGATATCGAATAGTTTCGATGAACGGATTAAAAGATATGATCAACTGAATTATGATTGACGTTAATTGAAATTGCTTTTGAATTTGCAATTAAGATTTAAACAACTTGTTTACAAGATTGATAAAATGGATTTTTAAATATTACCAGCCGAGTAAATGAATTCTTATATAAAGCACGTCTCATTTTGTTGAACTATTGTCAAAATTGACTTTTTGAAACAACTTTGGATAACTTTTGTATGTCGATCTCGAGCATTAGGATTATGATACACTATGACCAGACCTAGCTTGGTAGACATTTATTGACCAACATATGCTCTCTAGGTTGAGATCTACGGTTATTTTGTATTCCGAGTTTCGATCACATTTCGGTGAACAACTTTATGTACTGCTAAGGTGAGTTTCATTTGCTCCCTTTTTAATTGCTTTTACAATCTATATTTTTGGGCTGAGAATACATGCATTTATTTTAAACGCAATGGACACAAGTACATACTAAATTCTACACCGAGTTTGAACCTAAAATCCCTTAGCTTTGGTAACTAGTAACTGCCAGTTAAAAGAACTGGTGGGCGCGAGTAGTTGTATATGGATCCATAGGGCTTGACATCCTCGTCTGTTCCAGGTATAGAAACCCTAGCCTGAACTATAAAACAGACGTATGCTATTTGAGTTTAGTACACGTTGGTTTGCGTGTATTGTACATGTTGGTTGCATGTATGTTAAAACAGGGGTATTTATTATAACGTTAAAGCTTAGTTACCAGGGTGCTCAATCTTGTAGAATATTTTGATAAACGTTTCTGGATGAAACAACTAAAATCTTATGATCCACCTTTATGTACAGATTATGCAAAATATTAAAACTATGAACTCACCAACCTTTGTGTTGACACTTGTTAGCATGTTTATTCTCAGGTTCCCTAGAAGTCTTCCACTGTTTGCTTATATTTTAGACAAGCTATGTGCATGGAGTCTTACATGGCATATTTTTCAAGGAAACGTTGCATTCACCAAATCATCACCATGTATCTTATTTTGACTGCATTATCAACGGAAGTACTATTGTAAACTATTATTTACGGTGATTGTCTATATGTAGAAATCATCAGCTGTCGAAAACCTTTGATTTAAATATTCATTTATGGTGTGCCTTTTCAAAAGAATGCAATGTTTACAAAACATATCATATAGAGGTCAAATACCTCGCAATGAAATCGATGAATGACGTGTTCGTCCATATGGATTTGGAGCGATCGTCACAGAAGAAGATGGTATCATCTGCGTACTGTAGGTGTGATATGATGACTTTTTCACTGCCTACCTCTACACCCTCAAAGAGGCCTTTTTCAACCGCTGCCTTAGCAAGAATGTTAAGTCCCTCTGTCGCAATAATGAAAAGGAAGGGGGACAGGTCACCCTGCCTGACCCCCTACCCAAACGAAATTCCCGTGTTGGGGAACCATTTTCTAACACAGAAACCGAGGCTGACTTAAGACAAGATAAAATCCAGTTTCTCCACTTATCCCCGAACCCCATACACCTCATAACCTCCATTAGATAATTCCAGTCTAGACAGTCGAAAGCTTTCTCGAAATCTATTTTGAAAATAAGACCCTTTTTCTTGCTTGATTTGAGAAAGTCCAATGTTTCATTTGCAATTAACGCCCTGTCCAAAATAAATCTACCCTTTAGAAATGCCGATTGCTCTGATCCCACAAGCTCATGTATGACCTTTCTAAGCCTATTTGAAAGGATTTTGGCGATAATCTTATAAAAGCTACTAATCAAACTATTTGAAAAGGATTTATCTAAAAAGCTACTAATCTTATAAAAGTGTGACGATCGCTCCAAATCCATATGGAGGAACACGTCATTCATCGATTTCATTGCGAGGTATTTAACCTCTATATGATACGTTTTGTAAACATTGCATTCTTTTGAAAAGGCACACCATAAATGAATATTTAAATCAAAGGTTTTCGACATCTGATGATTTCTACATATAGACAATCACCGTAAATAATAGTTTACAATAGTACTTCCATTGACAATGCAGTCAAAATAAGATACATGGTGATGATTTGGTGAATGCAACGTTTCCTTGATAAATATGCCATGTAAGACTCCATGCACATAGCTTGTCTAACATATAAGCAAAAAGCGGAAGACTTCTAGGAACCTGAGAATAAACATGCTAACAAGTGTCAACACAAAGGTTGGTGAGTTCATAGTTTTAGTGTTTCGCATAATCTGTATATAAAGGTGGATCACAAGATTTCAGTTGGTTCATCCAGAAACGTTTAACAAAATATTCTACAAGATTGAGCACCCTGGTAACTAAACTTAACGTATATATAATTTGTACCCTTTGTATAATCATCTTAATAATATACGTAAACCAACGTGTACGCTTCTCAATTAAAAGGCTAGTGCTCTAGCTCGGACGGGGATATCAAGCCCTATGGATCCATATACTACTACTCGCGCCCACCAGTTCTTATAACTGGCAGTTACTAGTTACCAAAGCTAAGGGATTTTCGGTTCAAACTCAGTGTAGAATTAAGTATGTACTTGTATCCATTACATTTAAAATAAATTGCATGTATTCTCAGCCCAAAATATTTAAAGCATTTAAAAAGGGATCTATAAACTCACCTTAGCAGCATATAAAGTCGTTCACCAAAATATGACCGAAACTCGGATTACCAAATAACCGTAGATCTCAACCTAGAGAACATATGTTGGTCAATAAATGTCTATCAAGCTAAGTCAGGTCATAGTGTATCACAATCCTAATGCTCGAGATCGACATACAAAAGTTTATCAAAAGTCATTTCAAAAAGTCATTCTGACTTAATACTATAGTTGAATGATCATGTCAATCGAAACATTTTAACATTTCACATAGTTTTCCAATTCTTGTAAAATTAAACTATAGTTTTTATAAGGATTTAAAATATGATAAAACAATCAGTTTTGACAATTGTTCAACAAAACGAGACGTGCCTTATATAAGAATTCATTTACTCGGCTGGTAATATTTAAAAATCCATTTTATCAATCTCGTAAATAAGTTGTTTAAATCTTAATTGCAGATTCAAAAGCAATTTCAATTAATGTCAATCATAATTCAATTGATCATATCTTTTAATCCGTTCATCGAAACTATTCGATATCTAAATGAAAAGTTATTGATTTTTCACCGGCTTTCCAAAAACACGTATATCATATACCTTTTACCAGTAATATATGTATTTAATTCGTGATTCATTATAAAATGTTTAGCGATGAAATTTAGCATACAAGCATGTATAAATATATATACTCGAGCACTAGACATGGATACATTATTATTATATTAACGATAAGATATAAATACTCACGTATCAATATTGTGATTCAATATTGCAGGAAAGTACGTAGACGTAACAGAGATGATAAACACTAGGTTTGACTTGCGAACAGTACCCATGAATATTACCCATAACGTCCATAGCTATAACCCATAGTTTCCTTAGCTCTATCCCGTTTGAAAACCAGTTTTGAAAGTGACACGCTCATGACCTCGTCGTAATATTTTATGTATAATATTACTAAAAATATTAAGATTAATAACAATAATAATCTTAATAATATAATAATAATAATATTATTATTAATAATAATATTAATAATAATAATAATAATAATATATAGAGAGATCGAGAGATAGAAGTTGGATGGATTCAGCAAAGAAAATGCGGGCTTTTATAGCCATTTCTGATTTTGACAGCTCCGCGATCGTGGAGTTTTTGTGCCTTACAGCTCCGCGATTGTGGAGTTCCCTGATCCAGCTCACACCTGATTTGTTTTCTTGTTTATCGGCGTTTTATTTTAATATATAATATAATATATTTAATTTATATAATTAATTATATATTATATTAAATTCACGTGCATAGTTGACTTGAAATTTTCATTCTGATAAGTCGTACGTCGTTACTCAACTTATGTCCCGGTTTTGGTTTCTCGAACGCATTTTCGTACACTTAGAAAACTAGCATTTTACGTTTCGTAACTCGTACACTTGTCAAAATATACACTTAGATTATCCCTAAATTATACCATTCAAAATATAACTTATACATTTGAGTGTTTTGGTCATTTACTTCTATAAATCATCGTTTCGTTATTTGTTAATATATATATAATAACAAATTGTTTTATAACCAAGTTAATATTATATTTTATCGTATTGTTAAAAATATATTTTCAATATTAATAAACACGTTTTAAAATACACATCACAAATTATTCATATATCTAATTCTAATAGTTAATATTCCTTATTATTGTATGTGTCCAAATTACGTTATTTAAACAAACAATTTACCATTTATTCTGAATACCGTTAAAAATGAATGATTTCTCAAATCAACATGGACCTCACAACAGAGACTTGTAATAATATCATAATCATTAAGAGACCTGATAAATATCTTTTAATTCAATCGTTTAGCATTATCTTTTAACTCCGTAGTTAAATATATCAATCAGATAATCAAACCAATTAGGTTAATGCATAGTATCGTTTTCATAACACTTTGTTACGTTTTCAAGTTATAGTATGTATATGTATCTATTTACATATAATTGTTCGCGAGTCGTTGAGAACAATCGAAGGGTATTTAAATAGTTCAAAAGTTTTGAGATTCAGTTTAACAGATTTTGCATATCGTGTCAGAAATATTAAACCATATCGAGAATTTGGTTCAGAATAAGTCGAAATTTTCCGGGACATCACAGTACCTACCCGTTAAAGAAATTTCGTCCCAAAATTTGAGTGAGGTCGTCATGGCTAACAATAAAAATATTTTCATGACGAATATGAGTCGATAACTAGAGTTTTATCACTGTTGAATAATATGGATAAAACAATCCAATTACTCGAAGTGTATGAGAGAAGTTATCGTAAAAGAGTGAAGATGAGTAAATACATGTTTACCTTAGCTGGTGACGTAGTCACGGTTGATTTCCGGAATTTAAGGAATAGAAAATCTTCGTAATCTAAATAAGATTTGATTCTTCAGGAATTAAGGAGATTAAGATCTTCTTTAATTATATGCGGTCATCTGTCTCGATTGCTCTGTCTGTTATTTCGCTATAAATTGACCTCTTTCGTTTCATTATTTTCACCACTCCTACATCTTCTTCCTCATTTCATACTTCCCAAAAGATTGTGAAATGCTTCATCCAGTTCTGATTCTTGATATACTCCTAACTTTCATATCTGTCATTCTTCTTTTTCATCTACCACCAGAGGAAATTACTTTCTTCTACCATTACCTTGGGGTTATAGTGTTTTTCATTCTCCCGTGTCTTTATATTGCTATACGCATTGATATACACGGTTTGTAAATTTCGGGGTTGTTATCGGGCCTATATTCTCCTTTATATTTCGGAGCTCCATGCTTTCGATTTCTCTTCCCGACCTTAAGTCAAGCGGATAATGGTCCAGAATTTGTAGGTATGAATTTCGGATGAACATAATTAATGTTCTAAGAAAGAAATTGTAATGGCACGATCTTGATTTGTCAAATTACCAGAATATCTGGAAAAGACAGAATCATCAAGAAATATATTTTCTTGATATATTTAGAGATTATATAGAATGAAAGACTTATGTAACATGGTTCATGAAGAGGGTGTGATCTGTGAACCTTTATCACGTTCCATTAGAAACTCAGCATGACTTACTGTAATATAATCACGTTGATCAAGTGTCATTATATTATACTAATTCATGCTTCAGTTCCCAACACTACTTCAAAACATTCATATTTTAAATTTGAATTTTTCAGAATTTAGAAACTAACACGGTTTCTTTTATGATGTAACACAGATAGCGTGAAGGAATGAATAATTTCAGATAGTCAATTATCCTCAGAAATATTGAGGATATTTATAATGAAAGATACGATGATATCTTAGAATATTCAAGATAAGATGATGATGAAGAATATTATCCGTAAAGGTTTTAGAGTAAGGAGCAAGGTATTTGCTAAAGACTTCATCAGAAACAGAATCATCAGGATTCTTTAAATACAGAGTTTGGTTCTTGTATTTGTCCTTGGTCTCCTTTATGGTCTGCTCAACCCGTTTTCCAGTTCCAAACCTTCTCTTTTTCTCAGCTTTACCACCATACCATTCTTTATCATCAAACTTTTGACTGTTAAAGTCGTTTATAGTTTTTGCTGCTTCATCAGCATTTCGAGAACTAGTTCGCAGTTCAGGGTGTTTTTCAGAAACTTCACATTCGAAGTATGTAAGTCCAGGAGGTAGATGTTATATGTACACATATAACTGTTGGCGTAGACGTGCTGCAAGATTTCAAAATACCGATTGCTAATTCCCGATAATTCGTATGGCAATTATTATTACTAGATGTGGATGAGTACATGATAGGGTTTCAATGAGTATAAGGATTTTTCGGAAACTCAAGGATCAATGAAGTTGTTGGTAAATTTACTGCTAATGTGGTGGAACATAAAAGGTTTCCCGGTAACAAGAACGTATATGTCAAGGTTACAATAAGGCTAATTTGAAAAGTCGAAGTTAACTGGTTCGAAGTGTGATAAAAATGGATACTTTGAAAAGAGATTGCAAGATTATTTTCGGTAAAAACAATATTAAAGGATCTTGCACAGTTTTGAAGTCAAAGTATAGCTTTAAAAGATGTAGAGATATATGGATGATGTCACCGATTCAGAGTTATGACTTGGATTCTGATCTGTCAATATCAGAATATGTAATTGAATTTGTATGAAAACGATTGTGTATCATTGTGAAGATAGTGAGTATAGTTAATGATTTATTTTTTTTTGAATCAAAGTTGAAGAATGTACAGTGTAACATATTAATTGTGAACTTATATATGTCCCGAGTATTACCTACCCGTTAAAGATTTCACAAGTAATATTTTGTACAAAAGGATTTTCATTACAGTCTTTATGAAAATATATTTATGTATATTTCTTTAGATGTAATACAGATTTAATGAGTTAATATCATATTAAGCTCATTTGGTTTTTGGCTTGAATTAGAAATGAATAATCTCTAAAACATTAGAGATTTTATAATCTTTGCGGAGTATTTCACTAATGAAATCAATACTTCATTATTTATTCTTATTGATATTCCTCAGTGAAGGATGTTGGTGCTTGTGGAATTCTTGCGAACTTTGCAAGGCACAATTGATATTTTCTGGAAAGTTTCGAGTACATCAAAAATTAAAGTGTAAAATCAAACATATATTTGAATAATACACTTGATTTATTATGAAATGAAATTCATTGAATTGAAACAGAGATTGTAGTTAACGATGATTAAGTCGCTAACAAAGAATGTACATCATAGCATATTAGTAATATGAATTAACCGAGTAGTTAAGTTCCATACATAATAGCTTAGTACAGAAAGATTTATTATGGTTTTAAAATTTATATATATAAGAAATACATATAAATTCTTTAGAGTAATTGAGTTAATATTTCATAACTCGTTGATACTATATACGTGTTATTGATTTGTAATGATGTCCACGGTGCTTTCTTGAACTGACGGAGCTTGTGATGTTAGAGGTGCTACTGATTCTGGCGATGTTGACAGCACTGACTGTGCTGGTGAGGCTGACGGTGTTGTTGATGTTGTGGTATAACAAGTCTAGCTTGTAAATCATACACCATTCCGATCAGGGTTTATACTTTATCTGATTTACGGTTAAGGCTAGAATAGATAATCTCTAAACTTTAGAAATTACATAATTGTCGTAGAGTGTTCCTCCGATGAAGTTATGAATCCATACTTCATCGTTTGTTGTTGTTGGTACTCCTTGGTATCTATGGTGCGTATGATGTTGATATCCGAGATACAGATTGTGATGTTGAGGTGTGTGATGCGAATGTGGTTGTTGGTGGTGGTAATGATACTATTGGTGTTGATGATGGTGGTGCTGGTTATGTGAAGACCCGTCCTAATCCATCCGGACGAAGTCCATATCGATTATAAACGATTCACAACAGTTGATTACATTGAGAGGTACTTGACCTCTATATGATACATTTTACAAACATTGCATTCGTTTTTGAAAAGACAATCTTTCATTACATCGACAGTTGACGACATGCATACCATTTCATAATATATCTATCTATAACTGACTTAATAATAATCTTGATGAACTCAATGACTTGAATGCAACGTCTTTTGAAATATGTCATGAATGACCCCAAGTAATATCTCTAAAATGAGCAAATGCACAGCGGAAGATTTCTTTCATACCTGAGAATAAACATGCTTTAAAGTGTCAACCAAAAGGTTGGTGAGTTCATTAGTTTAACATAAATAATCATTTCATAATTTTAATAGACCACAAGATTTCATAATTCCACTTCTTGTAAACATACGTCCCATGCATAGAGACAAAAATATCATTCATATGGATTGAACACCTGGTAATCGATATTCACAATATACATATAAGAATATCCCCATCATTCCGGGATCCTCCTTCGGACATGATATAAATTTCGAAGTACTAAAGCATCCGGTACTTTGGATGGGGCTTGTTGGGCCCGATAGATCTATCTTTAGAGTTCGCGTCAATTAGGGTGTCTGTTCCCTAATTCTTAGATTACCATACTATATAGGGGCATATTCGATTCGATAATCTAACCATAGAATGTAATTTCGATCACTTGTGTCTATTTCGTAAAGCATTTATAAAAGCAGCGCATGTATTCTCAGTCCCAAAAATATATATTGCAAAAGTATTTAAAAAGGAAATAATGAAACTCACCTAATGTATTTTGTAGTAAAAATATATATGACTATATTGAACAACTGAACAATGCAGGGTTGGCCTCGGATTCACGAACCTATATCATTTGTTTGTTTATTAATACACATAATCGAAATCGAATAATATATATATTTATATATTTAAATTTATTAACTATATCATTTTTATATCAATTATATATATATATATATATATATATATATATATATATATATATATATATATATATATATATATATATATATATATATATGTTTCATGTATTTATTTTGTATGTGAAAATATTAATTTTGTTATGTTTAATGTATAATATATATATCGTTTGTTTGTTAAAACTAATAAGTGTATTAATGTTATAATGATATTTATAATGGTAAAATGATAATATTGATAATACTTATTATTACTAATAGAAATACCAATGTTAATAATCCTTTTAGTGATAAATGTAATGATATTAATAATAATAATTGTAAAAATACTGATTTTACTATTAAAGATGTTTGTGATAAAAATTTTAATAAATATCTAATAACGATACACATGATAATATTAATAACAATACTTTTAATGATTTGTTAACATTATAAAAAAAACGATAATAATAATAATACTACTTAATAATAATACTAATAATTATAGAATATTACTAGTACGAATGTTTATGGAAATAATACTAATTTATATTATTTTCATAATACTAGTAATAATAATAATAATAATAATCATAATAATTATAATAATGATAATAATACTTAATTGATAAACTACAATAATAATAACATTGATATCACTTATGATACTAACTATAACAATTACAATTATAATCATAATAATAACATTAACAATAACAATAATAATAATAGTAATAATAATAATAATAATAATAATAATAACAATAATAATAATAACAATAATAATAATAATAATAATAATATTAATAATAATAATAATAATAATAATAATAATAATAATAATAATAATAATAATAATAATAATAATAATAATAATAATAATAATAATAATAATAATAATAATAATAATAAAAGTAAGTTAATAAATGAACTACCTTGGAAAAGGCTCTCAAAAAAAATATGCCTCATAAGAGGCTCGAACCCCTGACCTCCTGAAAACCCGACAACAGCCACAACCATGCCACTGCTCCAGTTTTTCTGATTTAATTTATAATTTAATTGCTTTATATTATTTCTGTTCTTATCACATCTCCTTCTTCATAACATCGATCGAACAGAATCAACTCAGGGTTGTCTACCAATTATTTATTTAGTTTTAGGATTATCACACGAAGCATAAACGTTTACAGATGATAAATGAGATTAATTAAAACAGAAAAAAGAAAAGAAAACCTGCTGTAACAGGAAGAAAAGTCGATGAACAACTCCTCAGATGATTTTGAAATTAAGAGGGTTTTAGCTTCTAATTTCTACATGACTCAGGTCCTAAATTACTCATAGAAACTTTCTGGTTGCTCAATTAAACTTAAAACATAACAGGAAAACCGAATTTGATTGAAGAACAACCAGTTGACTTTTATTCCAGAAACTTTGACCTCGAAATTAGGCTTCGTTAGTAAGAATTGGAGTTTAGGATTTTGCAGTTAGATTAAGTAAACAAATCCTAACAAGACTGTATTAACACAATTTGAATTTTATTTTGAAATCGAGCTTTTGGAGAATTACACAAGAACATGGCAGTTTTCTTGTGTTCTTCCCTTTTTCTTGCAAAATTCGATAATTTGAGTGTTGTAAATGATAATTGGAATTGATAATTGACAATGTGAGTCTATTGGTAATATTAATCTCTAATTTGTATCGATTGTAAAGTCAAAATGAGTCGACAGAAAAAAAAATATTTGCAAGGACATCATAAATAAATAAAAATTTAAAAGCAGAAGGATACGTTAAACAGATTTTGTCTGTAACTGTGTTATGAGATCGACTTCTAACAAAATTTCAGATAGAAACAAGGTATTACTGCTCGATCATAGTATTGAAGTGTATAATGGTTTCCCTTTATCCTTATTTATAGCTTATATAATTAATAAATATATTAGTTTTAATAATAATTACATTAATAATAATAATAATAAATAATAATAATAATACTGATTTCCTAATAAATATAACTGTATATAACGACATATATATATCTGTATATTTTTATTTGTATCTATATATCAATATGTATGTACATATCCTTATATATTTATATATACATATATATATATATATATATATATATATATATATATATATATATATATATATATATATATATATATATATATATATATATATATATATATATATATATATATATATATATATATATATATATATATATATATCTTATATTAGAGATAATAATATTAATGATATAAATTTTAATATTAATATTAACATTAATAGTAATAATGAAAGTAACAATATGAATATTAATATAGCAAATCATATTCTTACTATGTAATTATATTTAACATATTAATATTATGTATTTTAATTGTACCACATATATCACATATGGAATATTATTTATTAATTTTTATTACATTATGTGATATGTGTTTGTGTGTTAAATATAATTGTTTTATATATATATATATATATATATATAAATATATATATATATATATATATATATATATATATATATATATATATATATATATTTACTTGATATGTTACATTCTTAAAAAAATACATTTCGACATATAATATCTATATTAATTATATATATTCCAATATACCTGTTATAATAATTATTATAGAATCAATTGTATTTATACGTAGATTTATTTTAGTAATAACTTATTTTGTATAATATTTTGCAGATTTAATATTTTTAATGAATTATTAACATTTTATAACTTCCAATACTTATATTTATAATTATATATATTTATCTATATATACATATATACATTTATTTATATACAAACAATTGTTAGTGAATCGTTGGGAACGGTCGAAGGTCAATTGAATATATGAACATCGTTTCGAAATCTTCTAGACTCAACATTACATACATTGCTTATCGTATCGAAATCATATAAAATTAAGTTTAAATTTGGTCGGAAATTCCCGGGTCATCACAGGTTATGCTGCTGGTGCTTGTAACCTTCGCACCATATTCTCCAAAGCCACTACCCGAGCGCGAAGCTCGTTGACTTCTTCTATTACACCGGGGTAATTGTCGGTTCGGACGAGCGGATAAATAAAATCTAGAATTTGATGTAGTATATAATCGTGACGAGATACTCTGGAAATGAGAGAGAAAATGGTATCTCGAACAGGTTCGCCAGTAAGTGCTTCAGGTTCATCGTCAAGAGGGCAATGTGGTGGATGAAAGGGATCACCTTCTTCTTGTCTCCAATAATTGAGGAGGCTACGAACCCATCCCTAATCCATCCAGAATAGATGATGGCTAATTGGTTGATCCATTCCGGTTACGCTGCTTTCGGAGTTTGAGTGAAACTCCATATCGGAATAGCTGTCGAAATCTAAGGAATTTAAACTAGATACATGATCCATTTCGTGTAATCAAGTAAAAGATTTTTGGAATGAAATAGATTATAGGACTAATTTGGGTACTCCTCAATACATAGTTTACATATGTATTTATAATACCAGAATCCCATAAGTTACGGAGGATTTTACGGAAGATATCAGGCAAAGTTTACTGTAATAGATATGCCAAGATATGAATTTTGTCTATACTATCTATGCAATCAATGCAATAAGACGCGTTTAGACTTAAGATGTTAGACATGTAATTTCTGACAAGGAATGATAAGCAAAACTTTTGACATGCAGACACAGTCGAAGTCCAGACTCACGAATGTATCCTAACAACTATCAGTTAGAGACACTAATGCAAGACCTGGTTCACTAGGACCAACGCTCTGATACCAACTGTGACGATCGCTCTAAATCCATATGGACGAACACGTCATTCATCGATTTCATTGCGAGGTATTTAACCTCTATATGATACGTTTTGTAAACATTGCATTCTTTTGAAAAGGCACACCATAAATGAATATTTAAATCAAAGGTTTTCGACATCTGATGATTTCTACATATAGACAATCACCGTAAATAATAGTTTATAATAGTACTTCCATTGACAATGCAGTCAAAATAAGATACATGGTGATGATTTAGTGAATGCAACGTTTCCTTGATAAATATGCCATGTAAGACTCCATGCACATAGCTTGTCTAACATATAAGTAAACAGTGGAAGACTTCTAGGAACTTGAGAATAAACATGCTAACAAGTGTCAACACAAAGGTTGGTGAGTTCATAGTTTTAGTGTTTCGCATAATCTGTATATAAAGGTGGATCACAAAATTTCAGTTGTTTCATCCAGAAACGTTTAACAAAATATTCTACAAGATTGAGCACCCTGGTAACTAAACTTAACGTATATATAATTTGTACCCTTTGTATAATCATCTTAATAATACACGTAAACCAATGTGTACGCTTCTCAAATAGCATACGTCCATTAAAAGGCTAGTGATCTAGCTCGGACGGGGATATCAAGCCCTATGGATCCATATACTACTACTCGCGCCCACCAGTTCTTATAGCTGGCAGTTACTAGTTACCAAAGCTAAGGGATTTTCGGTTCAAACTCAGTGTAGAATTAAGTATGTACTTGTATCCATTGCATTTAAAATAAATTGCATGTATTCTCAGCCCAAAATATTTAAAGCATTTAAAAAGGGATCTATAAACTCACCTTAGCAGCATATAAAGTCGTTCACCAAAATATGACCTAAACTCGGATTACCAAATAACTGTAGATCTCAACCTAGAGAACATATGTTGGTCAATAAATGTCTATCAAGCTAGGTCAGGTCATAGTGTATCACAATCCTAATGCTCGAGATCGACATACAAAAGTTTATCAAAAGTCATTTCAAAAAGTCATTCTGACTTAATACTATAGTTGAATGATCATGGCAATCGAAACATTTTAACATTTCACATAGTTTCCCAATTCTTGTAAAATTAAACTATAGTTTTTATAAGGATTTAAAATATGATAAAACAATCAGTTTTGACAATTGTTCAACAAAACGAGACGTGCCTTATATAAGAATTCATTTACTCGGCTGGTAATATTTAAAAATCCATTTTATCAATCTCGTAAATAAGTTGTTTAAATCTTAATTGCAGATTCAAAAGCAATTTCAATTAACGTCAATCATAATTCAGTTGATCATATCTTTTAATCCGTTCATCGAAACTATTCGATATCTAAATGAAAAGTTATTGATTTTTCGCCGGCTTTCCAAAAACATGTATATCATATACCTTTTACCAGTAATATATGTATTTAATTAGTGATTCATTATAAACTGTTTAGCGATGAAATTTAGCATACAAGCGTGTATAAATATATATACTCGAGCACTAGACATGGATACATTATTATTATATTAAAGATAAGATATAAGTACTCACGTATCAATATTGTGATTCAATATTGCAGGAAAGTACGTAGACGCAACAGAGATGATAAACACTAGGTTTGACTTGCGAACAGTACCCATGAATATTACCCATAACGTCCATAGCTATAACTCATAGTTTCCTTAGCTCTATCCCGTTTGAAAACCAGTTTTGAAAGTGACACGCTCATGACCTCGTCGTAATATTTTATGTATAATATTACTAAAAATATTAAGATTAATAACAATAATAATCTTAATAATATAATAATAATAATTATATTATTAATAATAATAATAATAATAATAATAATAATAATAATAATAATAATAATAATAATAATAATAATAATAATAATAATAATAATAATAATAATATATAGAGAGATCGAGAGATAGAAGTTGGATGGATTCAGCAAAGAAAATGCGGGCTTTTATAGCCATTTCTGATTTTGACAGCTCCGCTATCGTGGAGTTTTTGTGCCTTACAGCTCCGCGATCGTGGAGTTCCCTGATCCAGCTCACACCTGATTTGTTTTCTTGTTTATCGACGTTTTATTTTAATATATAATTTAATATATTTAATTTATATAATTAATTATATATTATATTAAATTCACGTGCATAGTTGACTTGAAATTTTCATTCTGATAAGTCGTACGTCGTCGCTTGACTTATGTCCCGGTTCCGGTTTCTCGAACGCATTTTTGTACGCTTAGAAAACTAGCATTTTACGTTTCGTAACTCGTACACTTGTCAAAATATAGACTTAGATTATCCCTAAATTATACCACTCAAAATATAACTTATACATTTGAGTGTTTTGGTCATTTACTTCTATAAATCATCGTTTCGTTATTTGTTAATATATATATAATAACAAATCGTTTTATAACCAAGTTAATATTATATTTTATCGTATTGTTAAATATATATTTTCAATATTAATAAACACGTTTTAAAATACACATGGCAAGTTATTCATATATCTAATTCTAACAATTAATATTCCTTATTATTGTATGTGTCCAAATTACGTTATTTAAACAAACAATTTACCATTTATTCTGAATACCGTTAAAATGAATGATTTCTCAAATTAACGTGGACCTCACAACAGAGACTTGTAATAATATCATAATCATTAAGAGACCTGATAAATATCTTTTAATTCAATCGTTTGGCATTATCTTTTAACTTCGTAGTTAAATATATCAATCAGATAATCAAACCAATTAGGTTAATGCACAGTATCGTTTTCATAACACTTTGTTACGTTTTCAAGTTATAGTATGTATATGTATCTATTTACATATAATTGTTCGCGAATCGTTGAGAACAATCGAAAGGTATTTAAATAGTTCAAAAGTTTTGAGATTCAGTTTAACAGACTTTGCATATCGTGTCAGAAATATTAAACCATATCGAGAATTTGGTTCAGAATAAGTCAAAATTTTCCGGGACATCACAAAAAGCCTATTTGAAAGGATTTAATTAAATTATAAAAGGATTTATCTAAATTGTGATTGGTTAATATCTCCATCACCCCCAATTTTACTTCCATGATGCTCCCATCACGCCCACATAATTTCCCTCCCATCACGCCCCATAGTGGCGTGATGGAGGTAAAAAATGCCCCATCACGCTGCACTAGGAATGGTCTTATAAAACCATGTGCATATTTAACAGATGGTTTTGTATAACTATTTTTCAGCTGTAAACTATCAGATCTGCGTTTAAACTTTCTACTATAGAACACTATAAAATTTATGTATCCGGAGATTTACAAATCACTCCCTTTATATATATGTGAAGATATATATGTTCTTCACGAAATGAATATCGTTTTTTTTAATCGTGAAGTAACTTTTTTTCGTTGATCCTTTTTCATAATTGATGGTCTCACTTTGTATAAATCCGTATTGCATAGAGAAGTATCTTGAACAATATTAGTCGGTTGAGTTTACTAAAGCAATATTGGTCGGTTGAATGGTTCTGGGCCAACTCGGAAATCTCCAAAGGGTGCAACGCTTCTTTCTTCACCTTAATCCCGAAAAAACCTAATCCCATCGGCCTTACCGAATACCGCCCGATTTGTCTAATAGGTAGCTATTATAAAATCCTCACCAAAATTCTATCCAATCGCCTTTCTAAAGTTATACATAAAGTCATAGGGTCTGAACAAACTGCTTTCCTAAAAGGCCGCAATATCCTCGATAGTGTATTAATTGCAAACGAAATAATCGATGAATTAAAACGTAAAAAATAAAAAGGTTTAATCTTCAAAGTCGACTTTGAAAAAGCATTCGATTGCATTGAATGGGAATTTTTATTTAAAACCATGCAATTCATGGGCTTTGGTCCAAAATGGATTAGCTTCATTCGAGCATGTCTCACCTCTTCGTCTATCTCCATTCTGATCAACGGCTCACCCACCAAAGAATTCACCCCCGGGAGGGGAATTCATCAAGGTGACCTCATATCACCTTTCCTCTTCATCATCGTTGTTGAAGGTCTTAACATACTCACTAAAAGAGCATTGTCCAATGGCCAATTACAAGGACTAAAAGTCGGACATGAAAACCTCGTTATCACCCACCTCCAATACGCTGATGATACAATTTTTTTCGGTGAATGGAACAAAAGAAACGCAAAATATATCTCCAAACTCCTAAAATGCTTTGAAAAAATTTCAGGACTTAAAGTTAATTTCCGTAAAAGCAAGCTCTACGGTATTGGTACATCCAACATAGAAACAAATCTAATGGCCAATTATATAAACTGCTTCGCAGGAACTACACCGTTTACCTATCTTGGACTCCCAATTGGCATTCCCACTTCACACGCCTCCTCTTGGCAACCGATCATTGAAAAATTCGATAAAAGATTATCGGATTGGTCTGCCAAATCTATCTCTTTTGGGGGTCGTCTCACGATCATTAAATCCATCCTATCTAGTACACCATTTATGACGACCCCGTCAAGACACTTAACGGATCCGTCAGTTGGTCCCACAGCTTGATTGGACTTAGATGAATTAAATAAACAAGTTGCATTCTTTTATTTCAAAAATTTCCCAAAAAGGAAACAAACCAAAATATGTAGTTTTAAAACAACCAACCATAGCGATAAACCAAAAGTTGACACAAAACCTTGCCAACAACCCACAAGTTTAAATTATCCAAAAATAGAATGCAAGCTCAAGTTTCATAAATTGTTTCATAAAATCTGCCCAAATGCATGCAGACTCTTCTAAACACAGCGGAAGCATCACATAACTCAAGTACCTGTGAAAACATGCAAGTAAACTGTCAACACAAAGGTTGAGTGAATTATAGGTTTAAATAATAAGTAAACTTTAGACCACAAGATTTAAAAATGTTAGAAAACATTAAACATTATTCCATTATCAAAGAGCCACCTGGTAACCACTTAACCCTTTATTGACCCTTGCCAAACACAATAAAAATATACACTTGGATAACTACAACAAATTACAAAGTACTAAACATTCTGATTATAAATTGCTAGCGCGACTAGCTCGAAATGGGGTTGTCAAACCCGATAGATCTATCCATAGGATTCGCGTTCACCGGTAGAAACCAATGATTACAGTTACCAGACTAGGGAATATTTTTGTCCAACTCACAATGAATAATTAAATTTAACTGTTACTTGTGTCTAAACGTAAATAAAAATGCATGTAATCACATCCCAAAAATATACTTTGAAAAGTATGTAAAAACGGGACTATAACTCACCTTAAAAGCAACTGAAGAAACCACACAAACAAGTGAACATCAAATAGAGTAAAGTGATCAGGAATGATCACAACGCCGACCTATAAATAAAGTAGGTCGATATAAATAACTAACTTAGGTCAAGTCTTAGTATGATAGCTATTGTACATGTTGCAAGTAGACATAGAACAATACTCGGCAAGCATCGGTTTGACTGGAACAACGTACGAACACATACTTTCTATTTTTAGAAAGTTTCTATTTTAGGAAAGTTTATATTTTTGGAAAGTTTTTATTTTTGGAAAGTTTCTATTTTAGGAAATTTTATAAGTTAGGAAAGTTTCCTTAATTAGAAAGTCAACAAAAGTCAACTGAAAGTCAAAGTCAACCGAAAATCAACTCAAAAGTCAACCTTGGTCAAACATGGTCAACGTAAATTTTAAAAGTGTAAGTTATAATAATAATATAAGTTATAACGTTTATTAAAGTTAAAAGTATATAATTATGTCATAACATAAGTTTAATTAAATTAGAATGAATTATTAAAGTTAATCTAAGTTTAAATGATATAATTAATATAACAAAAGTATTTAATTAATTAATTAAATATTAATCATAATATAAGTATTATTAATTAATAATAAATTTTAAATCATATCATAAGTATTATTAATTAATAATGAATTATTAATCATATCATAAGTTTCTAATTATAATTATTAAATCATAAGTATTTAATAATTAAATCATATTTAAATAATAATTAAGTCTTATAATAATTAAATAATTATTTAATCTTTATTATAAGTCTTATAATAATATTCTCATAAAATAAATTTAATACTTATTATATGTATTTTCCATTAATAATAAAAGTATTATTAATCATAAGTTAAATTAAAATGTTGATTAAATCATAAATAATAATTAAATGATATAATAAATATTTATATCATAAGTCTTAAATAATAATAATTACTTCTTTTATCATAAGTAATTAATTAATAATGAAATTCATTATTTTTATCATAAGTTTTAGAATTAATCATAAGTTTTAATTCAAAAGTTCATCGGGTCGTATCTTGAGCCCCGGGTGTCGATTTCTGGCGAGCCTTATATGCATCTCCGCCTATTCAAATCACCCGACACAATGGTGCACCCAAGAACACACCAAGAACAGTCCACAAGTTGTGGTAATCAGCCATGACACCACTTGGACCTTCAATTTACTCAAAACCGTGTTTTAGTCATAACGGGTGAACCGTGACTCGGATTTAGGTGACTCGAACATGAAAGTTTGTCTCACCATCAGTCCTAACACACCCTAAAGACACCAAGGATGGTCACCAAGTCGGACCAAACCTGGTTCATGTCAATATCACATTTCAATCTTTACAAAATACTAATTTGATCATAACTAGGGCTCCGAAAATCGAAACGACATGAATCCGGAGTCTAAAATTAATGTCTTGATGAGAGGAACTCATCTAGATAGTTTATTTTAACACATATATCAGTCACAAACTCAGAATACACGAATTAGCTGCTGTCCAGAATTTTACAAACCGAAAACATGTGATTTTGAGTACATCTATGCATACAAACATCATTACAATAATCCACAAACATCATACTACTAAATAATCATCAAAATACAGAAAATAAATGAAAAATTGAAAATTCTAGGGTTAGGGTTTATACCCTAATCGAGAAACAATCTATGTAATCGCGTAGAGAATGAAGAGAGGAACGCGTTTATAGTAATCAATCCTTGATCCAAGCTTTAAATTTTGTGAAATGATGATGATGAAGGTGATGGTTGGCAACGGCACCCAAGGAAGAAAAGGGAGGAGAGTTTGAGAGAAAAAGGCTATTAGGTTTTGGTGAATTAAACTTGAAATGAAAAAAATGAAAATGAAAACAAAGTGTAAAGGGGTATCCCCCTCCCCCTTGGATTCGGCCGATTTTGAGATGGGGTGGGCCCCATGGTGGGACAAACTTGTTAATTGATAATTCCTTGTAGCTCGAACGAATCCCGAAACGCGAAAACGCACTTACGCGATTAAAATTTCGGAAAGATAACAAACGCGCGACGAAAAATAAATATAAATACACTATATAATAATATGATCTTAAAATATCATATTTAAAATATTTAGGATTTAAATGTCCCAAAAACTCGACCGTTGGTTTGAAAACCAAAAAGATTCGCCGGATGGAAATCCGCGAGACGTAGAAACGTATAAATTTAAAATATGAATACAAATATTCACATAACACATAATAATTAATATATATATATATATTATTACAAAAATAATAATATAGGTCATAGAAATGACGTGGCACACTAACAGTTAACGACCGTTAAATAATTAACTGAAAAAGATAACGGAAAAAGTAGGGTCGTGACAGTACCTTCCCGTTACGGAAATTTCGTCCCGAAATTTAAGCAGGCGCAGGGGTTGACTCGGCATCTGAGAACAAATGCGGGTATTTCTGCTTCATCTGGTCTTCACGCTCCCAAGTGAACTCGGGACTGCGTCTAGCGTTCCATCTGACCCGAACAATAGGAATTCTGCTCTGTTTAAGAGTCTTAACCTCTCGGTCCATGATTTCAACATGCTCCTCAATAAAATGCAATTGCTTATCAACTTGAAGTTCCTCCAAAGGAATAGTCTGATCAAATTCAGCCAAGCACTTCTTTAAATTCGAAATATGGAAAACATCGTGAACAGCACTGAGTTCTTGTGGCAATTTCAAACGATAAGCCACCGGTCCAACTCTTTCAATGATCTCAAACGGTCCCACAAAACGAGGACTTAACTTCCCCCTTTTACCAAAACGGATTACGCCCTTCCAAGGCGAAACCTTTAACATAACACGATCACCAACTTGAAATTCAACATCTTTCCTTCCCTTATCGGCATAACTCTTTTGCCAACTTCTAGCAGTTCTCAACCTTTCTTTAATTTGCACAATCTTCTCAGTAGTCTCGTGAATAATCTCTGGACCTGTAAGTTGAGCATCCCCAACCTCATTTCAACAAATAGGAGACCTACATTTCCTACCGTACAAAGCTTCAAATGGTGCGGCTTTAATACTTGTGTGGTAACTGTTGTTATAAGAAAACTCATGTAGCGGCAAATATTTATCCCACCCATTTCCAAAATCAATGACGCACGCTCGCAACATATCTTCTAATGTCTGAATGGTCCTTTCACTTTGACCATCCGTTTGAGGATGATAAGCGGTGCTCATATCCAACCTAGTACCCAAGGCTTCCTGTAAAGATCGCCAAAACCTCGACACAAATCGACTGTCTCGGTCAGAAATAATAGAAACAGGAACACCATGCCTAGAAACAATCTCTTTCAAATACAAACGGGTGAGTTTCTCCATCGAATCCGTTTCCCTAATCGGCAAAAAGTGAGCCGACTTAGTGAGTCGATCTACAATCACCCAAATCGCATCATAGCCACCCGAAACTCTTGGTAACTTAGTAATAAAATCCATAGTGATACCTTCCCACTTGCACTCGGGAATTTCTGGTTGCACCAAAAGTCCAGATGGTTTTTGATGTTCAGCTTTGACCTTAGCACAGGTCAAACACTTAGTTACATACTTAGCTATATCACCTTTCAAATTATGCCACCAATACAGCTCATTAAGATCCTGATACATCTTTCCTGAACCAGGATGAATAGAGTATCTAGACTTATGAGCTTCATCCAAAACAAGTTGTCGAAGACCTCCAAATTTCGGAACCCAAAGACGTCCCGCAAAATACCTAGTACCATCAGCTCGTACTTCAAACTTCTTAGCTACCTTTTCTACATTCTCCTTCACGAAATTCTCCCCCTTTAAGGCTTCTTGTTGTGCCTCAAGAATCTGCCTAACGAGGTTTGATCTAACTGTCATATTCAAGGCCCTAACCCTGCGAGGTTCAGTCCTTTCTTTACGACTCAACGCATCAGCCACAATATTGGCCTTACCCGGGTGATACAAAAGGTCACAATTATAACCATTCAACGTCTCAATCCATCTTCGTTGTCTCATGTTCAACTGTTTCTGATCGAGGATATGTTGAAGACTCTTGTGATCGGTGTACACAGTACTCTTAACACCATAAAGATAGTGTCTCCAAATCTTAAGCGCAAAAACAACAGCCCCCAACTCTAAATCATGAGTTGTATAGTTTTGTTCGTGAATCAACTGTCGTGACGCATACGCAATAACCTTCTTCCGTTGCATTAAAACGCAACCATAGCCTTGGCGTGATGCATCACAATAAACAACAAAATCATCATTACCCTCCGGTAGTGACAAAATCGGAGCGGTAGTCAACTTCTTCTTCAAAATCTGAAAAGCATTCTCTTGTTCATCCTTCCACTCATACTTCTTCCCCTTATGCGTTAAAGCAGTCAGAGGTTTCGCAATACGAGAGAAATCCTGGATGAACCTTCGATAGTAACCTGCCAACCCTAAGAACTGACGAATCTGAGTAGGAGTTTTCGGGGTTTCCCACTTTTCAATCGCCTCAATTTTAGCAGGATCAACTTGTATTCCCTGTCTATTAACAATATGACCAAGGAACTGAACTTCTCGTAACCAAAAAGCACACTTAGAGAACTTAGCGTACAACTCTTCTTTCTTTAACAAATCAAGCACTAACCTCAAGTGTTCTTCGTGCTCTTCATCACTCTTAGAATAGATAAGGATGGCGTCGATGAAAACAATAACAAACTTGTCCAGATAGGGTCTACACACACGGTTCATGAGGTCCATGAACACAGCAGGTACATTTGTCAATCCGAACGGCATAACAAGAAATTCAAAGTGACCGTAACGGGTGCGAAAAGCAGTTTTTGAAACATCAGATTCTTTAACACGCAACTGATGATAGCCAGAACGAAGATTAATTTTTGAATAAACAGAAGAACCCTGAAGCTGATCGAACAGATCATCAATTCTCGGAAGAGGATAACGATTTTTAACAGTGAGCTTATTCAGTTCACGATAATCAATGCATAAACCAAAAGAACCATCTTTCTTCTTAACAAACAGAACGGGAGCTCCCCAAGGGGACGAACTAGGACGAATAAAACCTTTGTCTAATAACTCACGGAGTTGACTCGACAATTCTTGAAGTTCGGAAGGCGCAAGACGATAAGGAGCACGTGCTACAGGAGCAGCGCCGGGAACAAGATCAATTTGAAATTCTACCGCGCGTTGCGGCGGAAGGCCAGGTAAGTCATCGGGAAACACCTCGGGAAAATCCCTAACAATGTGAACGTCATCAACGTTCTTCACTTCCTTACTAGGATCAACAACATGAGCAAGAATAGCATGACATCCTTTGCGGAGATGTTTACGAACTTTCATACAGCTAATAAGATTTAACTGTGTGCATTTCTTATCTCCAAAGACCATCAGTGGCTCTCTAATCACATCAGTAATACGAATAGCCTTATCATAACACAAGATCTCAGCACAGTTCGCAGACAACCAATCCATACCAATAACAATATCAAAATTACCAAGTTCAATCGGTATCAAATCTATCTCAAAATCCCTACCACCCAGATTAATGTTACATTTACGATGTACAGTCTTAGCAGTAAGTTCCTTACCATTAGCTACTTCAACAACATAAGTATTGTCTAAGGGAGTTAACGGCGTTTTGATCCTCGGACTTAATTTACTCGACACGAAACTTAAATCAGCCCCTGAATCAAATAGTACATAAACTGATAAATCGTTGACTGAGAACGTACCAGTAACAAGCTTTGGATCTTCCTCCGCATCCTTAGCATTAATGTTGAACGCTCGGCCGCGTGCAGTTTCGGCAGTCTTCTTGTTGGGACAAGCATCTCGGAAATGCCCCGGCTTCCCACACTCATAACAAACCCTTTGATTACCTCCGTTATTCGATTTCCCACTACCATTACCGTTACCACCTCTATTACCAACATTATTATTATTACCACCAGCTGCGGGAGTAGCAGACCCCGGCAAAAGCACTGTACAATCTTTAGCAATGTGCCCTTGCTTGGAGCACCTCTTACAAGTAATTGTGCAGTAACCATCATGAGCTTTATAGCAATGAGGACACACACGCTGATTTCTGTTGTTAGCACCTGAGGTATCCTGTTTCTTCTGCTGATTTTGGTTTTGATTGCGGTTGTTATCCCACTTTCGTTTCCCATTATCAGCCTTCTTGACAACCTCCTCACTAGTTTCAGCAACTGTAGTCTTGCTTCTTCTCAACACCTTGTCATTAAGTTTGTGGGCCATAGACATAGCCGCCTCAATAGTCTGGGGTTCACTAGACTCAACCCCGTGTTCAATCTTCTCGGATAAACCATCAATGTAAGCCTCAATTTTGCGGTCCTCATCCGCATAAACCCTAGGACACAGCAAAGTTAACTCGAAAAACCTTCGTTCATAGGCATCTAACTCGGTGCCATGCATTTTCAAATTCTTGAGCTCAACCTCCAGCTTCTTAAGCTCACCCCGAGGTCTATAGCGGGTGATCAATCTTTCCTTAAAATCATTCCAGGCCAAACCATAAGCTACATCACTCCCCAAACTACTAACCAGATTGTTCCACCATGTCAAGGCACTATCCTTGAGAGTGCAACTAGCGAAACTAACTTTGTCCTCTTCACGGACCCGACTGACCCTGAAAATAGATTCGATTTTCTCGAACCATCGAGTGAGCCCTATTGGTCCTTCCGTACCACTGAATTCTTGGAGTCGACCAGCCATAAAAGTTTTGTGGGAGCATCCCACCTGGTTGTTGTTGTTGTTGTTCTCATTGGCGTTAACATTAGCATTTGCTGCCATAGCAGCAGCAATTCCTTCATTAATCAGGCGTTGCATACGCGCTTCAGTGGACTCTCTTGGAGGCATGATCTTCAAAATAGAATAACACATCCGTTAGTACCAAGAATAATACTAGTGTCATAAAGAAATAGATCAAAACACGAAAAGACTAACCATTAAGATATTAGTCAACTAACACAATGAGTAATAACATGACAGTTATGATTGTTATAGAAATAACCATCACATGCATACATATTTTATGATAACATCTTACAACATACATAGCACCTAACATACATGAACATATATTACGCATAATATAACATGCCAAGAGCCACAACATCATAAATAAAACATGATAATGATAATAGATGTCATAAAAATAACCATCCATACATAATGAAAAATAACCCATAACAAAATCTTAATAAAATCCTCGGCAAAATGCCGTACATAACCCAAAATGTATGTATAAAAAGGACATTAAGTCTGATGAAATAGATAATCAATATGAATAATCACATCACATTCGCTTAGAGCGGGTGTGATAAGCTGGTCCAGCATGAGTCTCGGCAGGATCCTCATACTTACGCAACTTCCCTTTCACAACATCTAACTCTTCCTTCAACCCACGGACAGTGCTCTCGAGAGCCTCGAACCTAGCATTAACTTCTCGATCACGCTTACGATTCTCGAACCCAACATTGTTCTTGAAGCTAACAAACGAATCCATACTAGCCCGAATCTGGTCCATCATCTCGTTATGTGGCAAAGTACGCATACAATCACTAAGAGCATTAATACGCGTCACTTCATTGTAAGCCCTGTTCATATGAGTAAGGGTGGAAAAGTAGTAGTGAACAGGATCATCGATCTCTGGTTGATTAGCACGACGTCTAGCAGCAGCCGGAGGAGCAGGAGCAGCAACTGAGTTATCGCTCGAAGTCGACATCTGCAAACAGTAAAACCGCAAACCATATACCAAATAGGAATAAATGCTAATGATATAACTCATACGAAATGAAATGCATAATAATGCTATAGCAAAAAGGTCGGGCTGTAGACTAGACTCTAATGCACCCTAAAAACCACGGGTTGACCACATTAAGACCGCCTAGTTCCCTACAACCAACGCTCTGATACCACATGTGACGACCCCGTCAAAACACTTAACGGATCCGTCAGTTGGTCCCGCAGCTTGATCAGACTTAGATGAATTAAATAAACAAGTTGCATTCTTTTATTTCAAAAATTTCCCAAAAAGGAAACAAACCAAAATATGTAGTTTTAAAACAACCAACCATAACGATAAACCAAAAGTTGACACAAAACCTTGCCAACAACCCACAAGTTTAAATTATCCAAAAATAGAATGCAAGCTCAAGTTTCATAAATTGTTTCATAAAATCTGCCCAAATGCATGCAGACTCTTCTAAACACAGCGGAAGCATCACATAACTCAAGTACCTGTGAAAACATGCAAGTAAACTGTCAACACAAAGGTTGAGTGAATTATAGGTTTAAATAATAAGTAAACTTTAGACCACAAGATTTAAAAATGTTAGAAAACATTAAACATTATTCCATTATCAATGAGCCACCTGGTAACCACTTAACCCTTTATTTACCCTTGCCAAACACAATAAAAATATACACTTGGATAGTGTATCTACAACAAATTACGAAGTACTAAACATTCCGATTATAAATTGCTAGCGCGACTAGCTCGAAATGGGGTTGTCAAACCCGATAGATCTATCCATAGGATTCGCGTTCACCGGTAGAAACCAATGATTACAGTTACCAGACTAGAGAATATTTTTGTCTAACTCACAATGAATAATTAAATTTAACTGTTACTTGTGTCTAAACGTAAATAAAAATGCATGTAATCACATCCCAAAAATATACTTTGAAAAGTATGTAAAAACGGGACTATAACTCACCTTAAAAGCAACTGAAGAAACCACACAAACAAGCGAACAGCAAATAAAGTAAAGTGATCAGGAATGATCACAACGCCGACCTATAAATAAAGCAGGTCGATATAAATAACTAACTTAGGTCGAGTCTTAGTATGATAGCTATTGTACATGTTGCAAGTAGACATAGAACAATACTCGGCAAACATCGGATTGACTGGAACAGCGTACGGACACATACTTTCTATTTTTAGAAAGTTTCTATTTTAGAAAAGTTTCTATTTTTGGAAAGTTTCTATTTTTGGAAAGTTTCTATTTTAGGAAAGTTTATAAGTTAGGAAAGTTTCCTTAATTAGAAAGTCAACAAAAGTCAACTGAAAGTCAAAGTCAACCGAAAATCAACTCAAAAGTCAACCTTGGTCAAACATGGTCAACGTAAATTTTAAAAGTGTAAGTTATAATAATAATATAAGTTATAACGTTTATTAAAGTTAAAAGTGTATAATTATGTCATAATATAAGTTTAATTAAATTAGAATGAATTATTAAAGTTAACATAACTTTAAATGATATAATTAATATAACATAAGTATTTAATTAATTAATTAAATATTAATCATAATATAAGTATTATTAATTAATAATAAATTTTAAATCATATCATAAGTATTATTAATTAATAATGAATTATTAATCATATCATAAGTTTTTAATTATAATTATTAAATCATAAGTATTTAATAATTAAATCATAATTAAATAATAATTAAGTCTTATAATAATTAAATAATTATTTAATCTTTATTATAAGTCTTATAATAATATTCTCATAAAATAAATTTAATACTTATCATATGTATTTTCCATTAATAATAAAAGTATTATTAATCATAAGTTAAATTAAAATGTTGATTAAATCATAAATAATAATTAAATGATATAATAAATATTTATATCGTAAGTCTTAAATAATAATAATTACTTATTTTATCATAAGTAATTAATTAATAATGAAATTCATTGTTTTTATCATAAGTTTTAGAATTAATCATAAGTTTTAATTCAAAAGTTCATCGGGTCGTATCTTGAGCCCCGGGTGTCGATTTCTGGCGAGCCTTATATGCATCTCCGCCTATTCAAACCACCCGACACAATGGTGCACCCAAGAACACACCAAGAATAGTCCACAAGTCGTGGTAATCAGCCATGACACCACTTGGACCTTCAATTTACTCAAAACCGTGTTTTAGTCATAACGGGTGAACCGTGGCTCGGATTTAGGTGACCCGAACATGAAAGTTCGTCTCACCATCAGTCCTAACACACCATAAAGACACCAAGGATGGTCACCAAGTCAGACCAAACCTGGTTCATGTCAATATCACATTTCAATCTTTACAAAATACTAATTTGATCATAACTAGGGCTCCGGAAATCGAAACGACATGAATCCGGAGTCTAAAATTAATGTCTTGATGAGAGGAACTCATCTAGATAGTTTATTTTAACACATATATCAGTCACAAACTCAGAATACACGAATTAGCTGCTGTCCAGAATTTTACAAACCGAAAACATGTGATTTTGAGTACATCTATGCATACAAACATCATTACAATAATCCACAAACATCATACTACTAAATAATCATCAAAATACAGAAAATAAATGAAAAATTGAAAATTCTAGAGTTAGGGTTTATACCCTAATCGAGAAACAATCTATGTAATCGCGTAGAGAATGAAGAGAGGAACGCGTTTATAGTAATCAATCCTTGATCCAAGCTTTAAATTTTGTGAAATGATGATGATGAAGGTGATGGTTGGCGACGGCACCCAAGGAAGAAAAGGGAGGAGAGTTTGAGAGAAAAAGGCTATTAGGTTTTGGTGAATTAAACTTGAAATGAAAAAAATGAAAATGAAAACAAAGTGTAAAGGGGTATCCCCCTCCCCCTTGGCTTCGGCTGATTTTGAGATGGGGTGGGCCCCATGGTGGGCCAAACTTGTTAATTGATAATTCCTTGTAGCTCGAACGAATCCCGAAACGCGAAAACGCACTTACGCGATTAAAATTTCGGAAAGATAACAAACGCGCGACGAAAAATAAATATAAATACACTATATAATAATATGATCTTAAAATATCATATTTAAAATATTTAGGGTTTAAATGTCCCAAAAACTCGACCGTTGGTTTGAAAACCAAAAAGATTCGCCGGATGGAAATCCGCGAGACGTAGAAACGTATAAATTTAAAATATGAATACAAATATTCACATAACACATAATAATTAATATATATATATTATTACAAAAATAATAATATAGGTCATAGAAATGACGTGGCACACTAACAGTTAACGACCGTTAAATAATTAACTGAAAAAGATAACGAAAAAAGTAGGGTCGTGACACCATTGTACTACTTCTCCTTATTCCACGCACCAACCGCTATCCTTAAGACACTTGAATCTAAAAGACCAAAATTCTTTTGGGGGGGTTCTTCTTCGAACGATAATAAAATCAACTGGATTAAATGGATTCAAATTTTATTACTGCATGAAAATGGTGGTTTAAATGTAGGGTCTCTTTTCGCTAAAAACATTGCACTACTATGTAAATGGTGGTGGCACTTTAAAAATGAATCCAATTGTAACGACCCGTCAAAATCGCTATTGACGCGACACGTTAATCATTGATTTCACAGTGAGGTTTTGACCTCTATATGATACGTTTTGATAAAATATTGCATTCATTAAAATAAGTGACTTTCTAAACATAGAAAGTTATAAACATGTGGGCGAGTGCTTAGGTATAAGCAAAACCCCAAAATACATAAGTCTTTAATTTACAGGTTGACATCACAGTCCAATTATTTATTACACAACGCAGTTTTATTTTGAATGCAATAAACTTTGTACAAAGCATGAGAGACTCCATGCAGGCAACAAGCACATCACAGCGGAAGCAGTCTAAGGACCTAAGAATAAAACATGCTAAAAAGTCAACACGAATGTTGGTGAGTTATAGGTTTAATTGCTCGAGTCATAAGTATATAAAGATAGACCACAAGATTTCATCAAAACTTTTTCAATAGATTCTACGTAACAGAGCACCCTGGTAACTAAACTTAACGCTATAATAATAATTACCCCATTCGTTTTAATACACGCAAACCAACGTGTCATAAACTCAAATAACATACATCCGTTAAAAGGCTAGCGCTCTAGCTCGGACGGGGATGTCAAGCCCTATGGATCCATATACAATTATTCGCGCCCACCAGTCCATATCCTATGTACTGGCAGCTACTAGTTACCAAATCTAAGGGATTTTCGATTTAACTCAGTGTAGAATTTAGTATGTACTTGTGTCTTATCGCGTTCAAAATAAATTGCATGTATTCTCAGCCCAAAATATTTAACGTATTTAAAAAGGGAGACTATAACTCACAGTTCAATATTGAGACTCAATATTGTAGGCAAATTGTGTAGACGTAATGATGGTAGATGACTTTATGGTTGACCTTGAATTCAAGAACAATACCCCGAACAATACCCAATATTTTCTTAGCTTAAAGCGGTTTGAAACCCGAATTAAAACACCCTCGAATATACTTTATTATTATTAAACTTAAAATTAAAATTATAAATATAAATATAAATTACAGTAAAGTGTGAAGAATTCATGCAGAAATCTGGCGTATTTATAGTACTTTTTCATTTACTGTAGCTCATGCGATCGCATGAGTTTTCAGTGTTTTTGCCATGCGATCGCATGGCCGCCTTATCCGTTTTTGTTTGCTAGTTCGTCGACATCAAATAGTGTTCACTGTAGCAAATAGTGTTTACTGTAGCAAATAGTGTTTTACTGTAGCAAAGTCGTTTTCACTGTAGCACTGTACCAAAGTACGGTTTCACCGTAGCAAAGTCGTTTTTACTTGTACATACATATATATATATATATATATATATATATATATATATATATATATATATATATATATATATATATATATATATACATACATACATACATATAATTGTTCATGAATCGTCGAGAGTAGTCAAAGGTAATTGAATATATGAAACAGTTCTAAAATTTTGAGACTCAATCTAACAGACTTTGTTTAACGTGTCAAAATAATAAATCGTATAGAGAATTGGTTTAAATAAGTCGAAATTTTTCGGGTCATCACACCAATGCTCTCTGGGTAAAAATTTTCAAGAGTATTTATGGGCCGGGAGGTGGGTTAGATACTAATGTTTTATGCAGGAACATTTCAGGTCGCACCATATGGAAAGAGATTATCAAAGCTGGCAAAATCGCTGACAACTTAGGCTCTTCATTCTCATCTTCGATTTCAAAGTGTATTGGCAACGGCACAACCGTCAGTTTCTGGCACGACATTTGGATTGGTTCTGAAAGTCTCAAACACCTCTTCCATAGGCTATTCATGCTGGAATCCAACAAAGACGCAACTGTCGCTGAAAGAATCTCGGACATAAACTCCATTTCGATCAGAAATTGGGATTGGTCCCGACCACCAAGTGGTCGAGCAATAGATGAACTCACGGAACTCAATAATCTTATTACATCTGTAAGACTTTACGCTCGCCTCGATTCATGGAAATTCACTCTTGACACAACCGGCACTTTCACAACTTCAACTATGTCAAAGTTGATTAACGAATTAAAATATGGCGCCCACTCAAAAAATCTCTCATTACCCCGCAATAAATTCGTTCCTCAAAAGGTCTTCATATTCTCATGGAGAGTCATCCAACAAAAAATCCCGGTTAGATGCGAACTCGACAAAAAAGGAATCGACCTACACACCATCTTATGCCCCTTATGCGATCAACATATTGAAACCATGGAACATGCGTTGATTAATTGCCATAAAGTGACCTCAATTTGGAATCAACTATTAGATTGGTGGAATCAAAACAACTCAATAATATCCTAGATTGGTGGAATCAAAACAACTCAATAATATCCAACATCAATGATGCTCTCATCTCCGATCAAGGTGTCCCGTATAACTCCATTGGCTCTTCCCTGTGGCAAGCTACTAAATGGATTACTTGCTACATTATATGGAAATATAGGAATCTAAAAGTGTTCACAAGTAAAGAATGGAACCCCGTCATGATTATTTCCGAAATTCAAACTCAAAGTTTTAGTTGGATTTCAAGCCGATCGCGGAAAAAAACTCCAATTGAATGGCATCAATGGCTCATCAATCCTTCATCTTACGCAATATCATCTAGGTGGTGTATCATCATTTCCAGAATGCCTCGCCAATTCAAGCTCATTAATTTTGTCCTCAGCCTCTTTTAGCTTGCTTTCTAACTGAAGGATGTAACTACTCTGATCATCATCCGACTCAACACCCTCTTCTGGTGCTCTGAATGTTCCGGGGTTGGAGGGGTCAGTTGCGTTTCTATCAGCCATACCTGTGCTACAAAACATCTCACACAAAATCTTAGTGGATAACAGTTAGTTCAATCACAACTAACACACGTATATCCTATTTTCCACTTAGCCCCCACTCCCACAGACATGTTTGACTTGCCTCAGGGTTTGGGAACAAAATACGCGCACGTATCTGCTGCCAAACCATGCTCTGATACCAACTTGTAACACCGGCCATTTTTTTTTTTGAACACAGCGGAAGACTTTATTAACAGACACACTATAAGTCGCGTCATTACATTAATCTGGGTAATTAAGTTTAAGTTTACACAACGGTGTTACGTTATTACAAAACATGATTTAAACAAAAGTCCACATCAGAGTAGGGTTGTCAAACATGTCTTCTGCATCAGCACCTATCCCGACTAACAGTACCTAAACCTGCAAGGGGTAATTATGTGGGGGATTAGCGCACCGCTAAGTGAATGGAATCTATCTAACAGATATAGCTTAAGTCACACACAAGCTATATACTAACAACAACACATGCTAACTACCAACTAGCATACAATAAGACAATACGAGGATCGGCGGATTGTACGAGCACATGACTCCTAGCTGATCGGACTTGAGTCTACCGATAGTCCCGGCTACTCAATTCACAGTATAGTTATCCAGATGCAGGGGATGCATCGTTCACACTCAATCAGTAGCCTATGGACCCAACCTCCCCTAGGCACGGTTGACCTCATACGGACTCTAACCTCTCCTAGGCACGGTCTCGAGTCCCCAGTCTCCCTAAGCCCGACTGGTGCCATTCACACAGTGTACACATAAATCACATACAACATCAGGCATACTATTTTATTCTAACATGGAAATTTCTACACTATGCATGGTAAAAGAGTCAACCACAGTAGCATTATATACTACGTAAACTCTATCCGGAGATAGATCCACTCACCAATTACCAGCAACTGCTCAGTTAATATTTCTGAGCTTCCTCCTTGTCCTTATAATCTGAGAACAACACAAACAAAGTTAATATACATATCCAATAAATAATATAATCATTTCATACGATTAACTAGGTCATAACACCATATATTCATAATTTTATGAGTCTACATCATGACTCCACTCAATAATGGCATACAGGTGCGTGCAAAACACGACATACACACTAAAACTCCTTTTCCGGCCCAAAAATAGTTTGATCTAGTTTCTTAAAAGTTCACTATTGAAAAGTATTCTTTATTACGATTCTAACGATAGTTTATTCATCAAAAACGGAGTTACGTTTTGAAATTTACGCCCGTTTCAATTTCATAAAAGGTACTGTAGCAAATAGTGGTAATGTAGCAACTCGGGCACTGTAGCAAATAGTGACACTGTAGCAACTCGGTACTGTAGCAAATAGTGACACTGTAGCAACTCGGGTACTGTAGCAAAATACTGTAGCAACTGGGTTTCGAACAAGAGTTGCTGATTTCGAACATTTTTCGCCCAAAACTCGATTTTTGAGCGATTTTGATCAAATTTTAAGCACATGGAAGCTACTAAACATATATACAACCTATTTCTAACATCAATTAAGCATAACAAATACAAAACATGAAGATTCAAGCTCAAAAATGCCTAAAACCCATTTTACACCTCAAACCCAATTTCTATGAATTAAAGCACGAATTCAAGCTAACAAACCTGGATAAATGATCACAAGGATGATATGAATCAATCCTTAAAGCCTCACAATCCAATTTAAGACTTAGATTCAATTAGGATTTGTGAAGGGATGAAGTTTGCTACGTTCTTGTTTGAGAAGGTTCAAGAAATGAAAAGAGTGAAGCAGATATTACACACTTATGTGGGTTATAAACCCATACCCCATAACACACGTGTATTTATCAGGTATCTTAACTGATAACCTTTCTTATCTCCTTAGGCGGTCCTAACGGAGTCCAAATTAAATAAACCAACCTGTTCTGGGACCCTTGTCACAAACTGGTCATAACACAATTATAATAAAACACTAATAAAATAATTAAAATAAAAGCACTTAAGACTAAGCACAACCCCTAAGGGCAAAATAGGCAACTTACAACTAGCCCGGGTCTCAGTCTGTTACACCATTCGTTTTAATACACGCAAACCAACGTGTCATAAACTCAAATAACATACATCCGTTAAAAGGCTAGCGCTCTAGCTCGGACGGGGATGTCAAGCCCTATGGATCCATATACAATTATTCGCGCCCACCAGTCCATATCCTATGTACTGGCAGCTACTAGTTACCAAAGCTAATGGATTTTCGGTTTAACTGAGTGTAGAATTTAGTATGTACTTGTGTCTTATCGCGTTTAAAATAAATTGCATGTATTCTCAGCCTAAAAATATTTAAAGTATTTAAAAAGGGAGACTATAACTCACAGTTCAATATTGAGACTCAATATTGTAGGCAAATTGCGTAGACGTAATGATGGTAGATGACTGTATGGTTGACCTTGGATTCAAGAACAATACCCCAAACAATACCCAATATTTCCTTAGCTTAAAGCGGTTTGAAACCCGAATTAAAACACCTTCGAATATACTTTATTATTATTAAACTTAAAATTAAAATTAAAATTATAAATATAAATATAAATTACAGTAAAGTGTGAAGAATTCGTGCAGAAATCTGGCGTATTTATAGTACTTTTCCATTTACTGTAGCTCATGCGATCGCATGAGTTTTCAGTGTTTTTGCCATTCGATCGCATGGCCGCCTTATCCGTTTTTGTTTGCTAGTTCGTCGACATCAAATAGTGTTTACTGTAGCAAATAATGTTTACTGTAGCAAATAGTGTTTACTGTAGCAAATAGTGTTTTACTGTAGCAAAGTTGTTTTCACTGTAGCACTGTACCAAAGTACGGTTTCACTGTAGCAAAGTCGTTTTTACTTGTACACATATATATATATATATACATACATATAATTATTCATGAATCGTCGAGAGTAGTCAAAGGTAATTGAATATATGAAACAGTTCTAAAATTTTGAGACTCAATCTAACAGACTTTGTTTAACGTGTCAAAATAATAAATCGTATAGAGAATTGGTTTAAATAAGTCGAAATTTTTCGGGTCATCACAGTACCTCCCCGTTAAATAAAATTTCGTCCCGAAATTTTGAGTAGTACCTGTTTCATGAGCGATATCAGTGAACAAATGTGGATACTTTTGCTTCATTTGATCTTCACGTTCCCAAGTAAACTCGGGTCCTCGTCTTGCGTTCCAACGAACTCTAACTATCGGTATTTTGCTTTGTTTTAATTGTTTGACCTTACGTTCCATGATTTCAACATGATCTTCGACAAAATGGAGTTTATCATTGATTCGTATTTCGTCAAGAGGAATTACGACATCCTCTTCAGCTAAACATTTCTTCAAATTTGACACGTGAAATGTGTCGTGAACACTACTAAGTTCTTGCGGTAGCTTTAATCGATAAGCAACTGCTCCAATTCTTTCTGCGATTTCAAAGGGTCCTACGTACCTAGGACTTAACTTTCCTCGTTTACCGAATCGTACAACGCCTTTCCAGGGTGACACTTTCAACATGACTTTGTCGCCCACTTGAAATTCTAGCTGTTTTCTTCTTATATCAGCATAACTCTTTTGGCGACTCATGACTGTTTTCAATCGTTGTTGTATTTGAATGATCTTTTCGGTGGTTTCGTGAATAATTTCTGGTCCAGTAAGTTGTCTTTCTCCTACTTCACTCTAACAGATAGGAGATCTGCACTTTCTACCGTAAAGTGCTTCAAATGGCGCTGCGTTGATGCTCGTATGATAGCTATTATTGTATGAAAATTCTGCCAACGGTAAGTGTCGATCCCAACTGGTTCCAAAGTCAATCACGCATGCCCGTAACATGTCTTCCAATGTTTGTATTATTCTTTCACTTTGACCATCTGTCTGTGGGTGATAAGCGGTGCTCATATCTAATCGAGTTCCCAATGCTTTTTGTAATGACTGCCAAAAACATGACGTGAATCAGGTGTCGCGATTAGATATGATGGAGATAGGTACACCATGCCTGGAAACTACTTCCTTCAAATATAGGCGTGCTAATTTCTCCATACTGTCTGTCTCCTTTATTGGTAGAAAATGAGCTGATTTAGTTAGACGATCAACTATCACCCAAATAGTATCATGACTACTTGCAGTTCTTGGCAATTTCGTAATGAAATCCATGGTTATTCTTTCCCATTTCCACTGCAGAATTTCTGGTTGTTGCAGTAATCCTGATGGCTTTTGGTGCTCAGCTTTGACCTTTGCACACGTCAAACATTTGCTTACATAAGTAGCAATTTCTGTCTTCATATTAGGCCACCAATAAAACTTCTTGAGATCGTGGTACATTTTCCCGTTTCCTGGGTGAATTGAGTACCTCGTTTTGTGTGCTTCATCCAGTACTAGTTGCCTTAGGTTACCATGTTTTGGTACCCATATCCTACCAGCAAAATACAGGGTTCCATCTGCTTTTACTTCAAATTGTTTTTCAAATCCTTTGCTCATTTCACCTTTTTTGATTTCTTCTTTTAAAGCTTCTAACTGTACTGCTTGAATTTGCTTTGTGAGATCAGTACGAATTGTAATGTTCAAAGCTCGGACCCTAAGAGGTTTTACTCTTTCTTTCCGACTTAGGGCATCAGCTACAACATTAGCCTTTCCGGGGTGGTAACGGATTTCACAATCGTAATCGTTTAACAACTCTACCCAGTGACGTTGCCTCGTATTGAGTTGTTTTTGATCAAAAATATGCTGAAGACACTTATGGTCTGTGTACACTGTACACTTGGTGCCATATAGATAGTGTCTCCATATTTTGAGTGCAAAAACTACTGCTCCAAGTTTCAAATCGTGCGTCGTATAGTTCTTTTCATGAATTTTTAGTTGTCGTGAGGCATATGCGATAAATTTTGTGCGTTGCATTAATACACATCCTAAACCTTGGCGTGAAGCGTCACAATAGATCACGAAATCATCATTTCCTTCTGGTAATGACAAAATGGGTGCAGACGTTAACTTCTTCTTTAATAACTGGAATGAGGATTCCTGTTCCGTGGACCAATCATACTTGTTTCCCTTTTGAGTCAATGCAGTTAAGGGTTTGGCGATTCTAGAGAAATCTTGAATGAATCTTCGGTAGTAACCAGCAAGACCTAAGAATTGGCGGATTTGTGTTGGAGTCTTCGGTGTTTCCCATTTACTAATGGCTTCGATCTTGGCAGGGTCAACTTTAATTCCATGTTTACTGACAACATGGCCCAAAAATTGTACTTCTTGTAACCAGAAATCACACTTCGAAAATTTTGCGTACAGTTCTTCTTTCTTGAGTACCTCCAGTACCAGTCTTAAGTGTTGCTCATGTTCTTCCTTGTTCTTCGAGTAAATCAATATGTCGTCTATAAAAACAATGACAAATTTGTCTAAATACGGTCTACAGATGCAATTCATTAGATCCATGAATACTGCTGGAGCATTAGTCAATCTAAAAGGCATGACTAGAAACTCATAGTGACCGTAACGGGTTCTGAACGCGGTTTTAGGAACATCTTCTTCCTTCACTCTCAGCTGATGATATCCGGAGCGTAGATTAATCTTAGAATAAACACTTGATCCTTGCAATTGATCAAATAAATCATCAATCCTCGGTAATGGGTACCGATTCTTGATCGTTAATTTGTTTAATTCTCGGTAATCTATGCACATTCTCATAGATCCATCCTTCTTCTTGACGAATTGAATAGGAGCACCCCAAGGTGAAAAACTGGGATGAATAAATCCACGGTCCGATAATTCTTGCAATTGGTTTTGTAATTCTTGCATTTCTGAAGGTGCAAGTCTATATGGAGATCGGGCTACAGGTGCAGCTCCTGGTATGAGATCAATCTGGAATTCTACATATCTGTGTGGAGGTAGCCCCTGTAATTCTTTTGGAAATACTCTGGGATATTCTCTTACAACCGGCATGTCATCAATGCTTCTTTCTTCAGTTTCAATCTTCTTTACGTGTGCCAAAATAGCATAACAACCTTTTCTTATAAGTTTCTGAGCCTTCACACAGATGATAAGGTTCAGCTTCGAGTTGCTCTTCTCCCCATAAATCATTAATGACGTTTAATCCTTTTGAGTGATGCGGATCGCTTTCTCAGCGCAAACAACTTCTGCTCTTGTTTTGGACATCCAGTCCATGCCAACGATTACGTCAAAACTTCCTAATTCTACGGGTATCAAATCGATTTTGAAGGTTTCACCAGCGAGATTTATTTCGCAACCATGGCAAATTTTATCGGCTTTTATCAGTTTACCATTAGCTAATTCAATAGTATATTTATCGTCTAGAGGCAATGATGCACATTTTAGTTTAGAACTAAAGTCTTTACACATATAACTTCTATCAGCACCCGTATCAAACATAATAGAAGCTAGTTGATTATTAATGGTAAACGTACCCGTGACAAAATTAGGATCCTCACGTGCTTTACTGGCACTAACATTAAATGCCCTCCCACGTGCGGGTTCTTTGTTCTTCTCCTTATCAGGGCATTGATTTATAAAGTGACCAGACTTCCCGCATCCAAAACATTTCTTGATATCTATCAGTTTTGTCTTTACTTCAGAAACGGCGGCATAACAATCTTTCGCCACATGTCCTTTCTTGTTGCACTTATCACAGACCACTTGGCAATAACCTGCATGATGTGTGTAACATCTTTTGCAGAACAGATGGGGTCCCTTATAGTTTGGACTTGCAGTTGCCCCATCTTGTTTACCTTTAAAAGTTTCTTGTTTCTTCATGTGAGTACTTTTGCCCTTATAGTCTTCCCATTTCCTCTTTCCTTCAGTTGTCTTGACTTCGGTAATTGGTGCCTTAATCGAACTGTCTGTGATCTGGTCCATGAGTTGGTGTGCCATTGTCATGGCTTCCTGCATTGTATTCGGTTTGGACGATGTAACATTTCCTTTGATATTGATCGATAAACCGTCAATATACATTTCTATCTTTCGTTTCTCGTTTGGCACCAATTCGGGACACAACAAGGCTAGTTCCATGAAACGCTTTTCATAGTTATTGAGATTCGCGCCGAAAACCTTCAGATTACGTAACTCAGATTCCATTTTTCTGATCTCGTTTCGAGGACAGTACTCCTCGATTAGCATCTTTTTCAGTTCTTCCCAAGAGATATCATATGCCGTATCTACTCCTTCTGCTTTAGCATAATTGTTCCACCAAGTAAGTGCACCGTCTTGCAACGTGCACGAAGCATACTTTGACTTGTCTCCGTCCGCACAATTACTGATTTTGAAAACGGACTCCATCTTTTCAAACCATCGGGTTAGACCCCCTCGGTTCCACTAAATGTCTGTGGTTTGCATCCTTGAACAGTTTTGTATGAGCATCCGTTTTGTGAGTTTGTGTTTGCGGCTGCTGCTTTGGCTGCTGCTTCGATTGTTGCTTTTGCTGCCTCAGCTGCAGCAATTCTTTCATTCACACGTTTCTCGACTAGTTCCTCAAACTCAGCATCCGACATTTGAGACATGTTTCTTCAATAAATACAACAGAGATAATTTAATCATATATAATATTATAAGTAAAATGAGTTGTCAATAGTTAATCGTAGCATATTAATAATATGAACCAATTATTATAAAAGCCTTTTCTTCTTATTAGTGTTTTATAATTATTTCTAGGGTATTAACTACCCGTTAAAGTTCATACTTAATAGCTTAGTACAACAATTAACTACTACAATTCAAATAATATTCTATTATGAAAAATTATAGCGAGTTACTATGTTATTATTTAGTAATAATAATAAGTATTAATAATACAAATAATCATTCCATGCTTCTATTATTAATAAACCAAAATAATACAATACCATACAATACTGATATTTTACATATGCTTATTTTACATAACAAGATAGAGTAGCACACATAAGCAATAGAATAGCGCATGGAAGATTTATGGTTGCGAGGTCGTTTATTCAGAACTATCATAAACTTCTTCCCATTTGGTTCTCTCTGCCAATTGTTTGTGTGTGCATGGTCCGACAGACATTCTGGCAGTGTATTTAATTTTTGGTTGGGGTTTTGAGGTACCCGTTGCCTCAGTGGGTTTAATACAATAAGGGTGGTTACGGATCGAATGGTCCTGTTCCTTTTTAATAATTAAGGACATTTTATTATTGTGTTTGTTTTTTATTATCTATAGCAAGTTGGAATTTCTCCTTAGTGACTTCTTTTATTTCATTAGCGAAATCCTCTTCCTCACTGATCTCGTCTGATGACGAACTGTCTGAGTCATGTGTAGGAGAATATGATGACGAACTGTCTGAATCATGTGTACGAGAATATGTACCGGTGGTCATGAACCGAAATCTGCCAGGCGTAATCTGCACAATCCGCCCGTCGGCGGTGTATCTGGCCCAATGTCCATGTTCGTTTAGAAATGGACGATCCTCGTTTACTCCAGGGATCATGGGTCCATGCTAACGATACCGTGGCTCCAGAAAACTAGAGCTGGGTGGAGCTGGAACCTCCTCTGGGTTTACCGGGAGTTGAGATTCCACGGCTAACACAATTTCTTCTTTAATAGGTATTGGAACGCCCTTTTCAGTTGTGGATATAATAGATTCAGTGTCCGATTCTGAGTCGTACAAAATGATAGGATTAGAAGAAGTCATCTATCATATAATTAAAACAACAATTACGTTAGCATATAAATATATCACATATAATGTTTTTGACCAAATGATAAGCAAAAATAAGTAAAAACAGATATGGTCATAGTCCAGACTCACTAATGCATCCTAACAATTACCAATTAAACACACTAATGTAATTTTTGGTTCCCTATGACCTCAAGCTCGGATACCAACTGTAATGACCCGTCAAAATCGCTATTGACGCGGCACGTTAATCATTGATTCCACAGTGAGGTTTTGACCTCTATATGATACGTTTTGATAAAATATTGCATTCATTAAAATAAGTGACTTTCTAAACATAGAAAGTTATAAACATGTGGGCGATTGCTTAGGTATAAGCAAAACCCCAAAATACATAAGTCTTTAATTTACAGGTTGACATCACAGTCCAATTATTTATTACACAACGCAGTTTTATTTTGAATGCAATAAACTTTGTACAAAGCATGAGAGACTCCATGCAGGCAACAAGCACATCACAGCGGAAGAAGTCTAAGGACCTAAGAATAAAACATGCTAAAAAGTCAACACGAATGTTGGTGAGTTATAGGTTTAATTGCTCGAGTCATAAGTATATAAAGATAGACCACAAGATTTCATCAAAACTTTATCAATAGATTCTACGTAACAAAGCACCCTGGTAACTAAACTTAACGCTATAATAATAATTACCCCATTCGTTTTAATACACGCAAACCAACGTGTCATAAACTCAAATAACATACATCCGTTAAAAGGCTAGCGCTCTAGCTCGGACTGGGATGTCAAGCCCTATGGATCCATATACAATTATTCGCGCCCACCAGTCCATATCCTATGTACTGGCAGCTACTAGTTACCAAAGCTAAGGGATTTTCGATTTAACTCAGTGTAGAATTTAGTATGTACTTGTGTCTTATCGCGTTTAAAATAAATTGCATGTATTCTCAGCCCAAAAATATTTAAAGTATTTAAAAAGGGAGACTATAACTCACAGTTCAATATTGAGACTCAATATTGTAGGCAAATTGCGTAGACGTAATGATGGTAGATGACTGTATGGTTGACCTTGAATTCAAGAACAATACCCCGAACAATACCCAATATTTCCTTAGCTTAAAGCGGTTTGAAACCCGAATTAAAACACCCTCGAATATACTTTATTATTATTAAACTTAAAATTAAAATTAAAATTATAAATATAAATATAAATTACAGTAAAGTGTGAAGAATTCGTGCAGAAATCTAGCGTATTTATAGTACTTTTCCATTTACTGTAGCTCATGCGATCGCATGAGTTTTCAGTGTTTTTGCCATGCGATCGCATGGCCGCCTTATCCGTTTTTGTTTGCTAGTTCGTCGACATCAAATAGTGTTCACTGTAGCAAATAGTGTTTACTGTAGCAAATAGTGTTTACTGTAGCATATAGTGTTTTACTGTAGCAAAGTCGTTTTCACTGTAGCACTGTACCGAAGTACGGTTTCACCGTAGCAAAGTCGTTTTTACTTGTACATATATATATATATATATATATATATATATATATATATATATATATATATATACATACATATAATTGTTCATGAATCGTCGAGAGTAGTCAAAGGTAATTGAATATATGAAACAGTTCTAAAATTTTGAGACTCAATCTAACAGACTTTGTTTAACGTGTCAAAATAATAAATCGTATAGAGAATTGGTTTAAATAAGTCGAAATTTTTCGGGTCATCACACCAATGCTCTCTGGGTAAAAATTTTCAAGAGTATTTATGGGCCGGGAGGGGGGTTGGATACTAATGTTTTATGCAGGAACATTTCAGGTCGCACCATATGGAAAGATATTATCAAAGCTGGCAAAATCGCTGACAACTTAGGCTCTTCATTCTCATCTTCGATTTCAAAGTGTATTGGCAACGGCACAACCGTCAGTTTCTGGCACGACATTTGGATTGGTTCTGAAAGTCTCAAACACCTCTTCCATAGGCTATTCATGCTGGAATCCAACAAAGACGCAACTGTCGCTGAAAGAATCTCGGACATAAACTCCATTTCGATCGAAAATTGGGATTGGTCCCGACCACCAAGTGGTCGAGCAATAGATGATCTCACGGAACTCAATAATCTTATTACATCTGTAAGACTTTACGCTCGCCCCGATTCATGGAAATTCACTCTTGACACAACCGGCACTTTCACAACTTCAACTATGTCAAAGTTGATTAACGAATTAAAATATGGCGCCCACTCAAAAAATCTCTCATTACCCCGCAATAAATTCGTTCCTCAAAAGGTCTTCATATTCTCATGGAGAGTCATCCAACAAAAAATTCCGGTTAGATGCGAACTCGACAAAAAAGGAATCGACCTACACACCATCTTATGCCCCTTATGCGATCAACATATTGAAACCATGGAACATGCGTTGATTAATTGCCACAAAGTGACCTCAATTTGGAATCAACTATTAGATTGGTGGAATCAAAACAACTCATTAATATCCTAGATTGGTGGAATCAAAACAACTCAATAATATCCAACATCAATGATGCTCTCATCTCCGATCAAGGTGTCCCGTATAACTCCATTGGCTCTTCCCTGTGGCAAGCTACTAAATGGATTACTTGCTACATTATATGGAAATATAGGAATCTAAAAGTGTTCACAAGTAAAGAATGGAACCCCGTCATGATTATTTCCGAAATTCAAACTCAAAGTTTTAGTTGGATTTCAAGCCGATCGCGGAAAAAAACTCCAATTGAATGGCATCAATGGCTCATCAATCCTTCATCATACGCAATATCATCTACAAACCGTATGGACATCGGTTAATGTCTTCCTGATAATTCTGGCAGTGCTAGTAGTCTTTAATTGGCTCATGCGGGTTAGATTAAATGGGTTGGTGGTTTGGCAACTTTGTCGCCGCTTGATCGGCACGGTTATCTCCTCCTTCCCCGCTTGTATTCACAAGTTCGTCCCTCATGGTGTTGATTAATCTACGAAGCTCCAGATTATCTCCTTTTAGATTAGATTCTCCTTATTTCGATCTCATGATTCTATTTATATTATTGTATAGATGTGTGTAGGATATGTAACGATATATTCCGGGTTATAATAATATTACTTTTTGCTTTTCAAAAAAAAAAAAAAAAAATTTATGTAAAATTTAGAGGTTGAAAGTTGAGTGAAAGATTTGAGGAAGGTCAAACCTCATGAGTGGCGATTATTGACTTATATAGTGGGATAATGGGGCCTTGGAAAAAAAAAAACACAAAAAAGCAAGAACGTCAAGTAATAAAAAAAAAAAAAAAGAATGACATTTTACAGTTTCTATCAATAACTATTTGAGTGATCAACTAAATAATGTTATTGATTGTTTTTGCGTGCAATTCCTGACGTCATTTTATGGATTTGTGAAAATGTTTGATGCGAGTGTATAAAGTATGCGTGATCCTTAGGGACCTAAACAATAAACACATAGTACAATTTTTCTACATGGACCATTTAAACGCGAGTGTCCTAAAAGGCTAAGAGTAACAATATGCAAAATTTGGTAAAAAAAAAAATGTAGATTGGCAGGGACACCTTAGCCCTGTGTTGCCTTTGACAACCCATACCGCCCACCCCACAAGGACTAAGTATGCCGGGTGAAACTCCTCCCCCAATACCCAACAGTTGGCGCAGACCAGAATTGAACCTGCACAATATGCAAAATTGAAACTAGGCGAAATGACAAACAACGCATTTACACTTCTTACAATCATGTCGATAAACTACACAATTATATCTCTGTTGCTTTACACGAAACTGCAATATATATACATTAGGTTATATTTTATGATGTAACAAAACGAATTAATAAGCTTCAATTAGTGGTTAGAGTGACCCAAAATTGCAAGTACATTTTTATAAGTTGGTGAGAGCCAAAGTGATTCTGCTTTTTTCTTTATGTAGTAGTAGTAGTAGTTTAGAAGAAAAAGGTATGATATTAATTAGGAGTAAATTTCGTTTATGGGACCCAAGTGAGAATGTAATTAAATTTAAAGGACTGAAATGGAAATTAAATATTGTTGATGGCCAGAGAGTCATAGTGGTAGGGGACCTTTTGAAAATTCCTACCATAATTTTCGCAAGACATAACATCTTAATCCCTTCCCTTTTAAAAACAACTAGATCCCTTAATGGGCCATGGCTCCATTGATCCTCTTAGACAAACTGTAAACCTAAATACCACTTTCAACCGAGACTGAAAAATGGAAAAAACCAATAACTAAATAAAGAGCCTATTAATCATAAAAGGAATCTTCATAGAATGAGTTTATTAAGGTTAAAACAACCCGACCCGTAATAAGAAAAAAGTGCATTTTGACCCGAATTCAACCCATTCGTTGGATTTGGAATATGGAAAAGGGACAAACCTAAATAAAGATCCTGTTAATCATTGAAGGGATCTTCATTGAGTTCTCCCTATGATTAAGTCTTTACAAAATACAGCCTGACATGTGACAAGGTATGACTATATGCATACCTCAGTAAGCTTTGCTTTTAAAGCTTTATGACATGATCAGGTATCAGGTATAAGACTATTCTAATCCTGCATAAGATTAAAGATGTACCTTATAAGATGACAAGAACATGCATCTCCATATTATTCAAAACAAAATTATAGCTAAAATAACTTTTAAGAGCAAACATAGAACGAAATTAGGGGACTAACAAAATGGTCAAATAGAAGATATGAGTTTAAATGAACTTATCATTGAGTACCCAATAATAATAACAGTGGATATAAGAAAACTGTTGAACCATATAACTATTGTGTTTAACATTTTTCATTTCAATCCTGATTGTAGTCCATAGCATGTTGTTAGCTGTGTTTTGATATATTTCCAACTGTAAAAAATAAGAAAAGAATATTTCATGCAGCTAACAACATGTAATTTTGCATTTTATTAGGCTAAAAGAGGAACTGGTTATGTACATATGAGAAGGTAGAATGTTAAAAGTATAACATGATAAAATTAAATACTATTCTAACGAGGGTCATTGAGTTGTGGTTAATGAAGATAAAAGTGTTGTGTTGCACATAATGGCTATATATATTAATTTTAAAGTGATTGTTTTTAAATAATACCACACTTTTATGTGCGTCAACGACAGCTAATGGCCATCGTTAGATGAATCCCAAAATAAAATATGTGTTATAATAATAATAATAATATAGATATGGATAGTCAATTTTGGTGTATACATATAGTCAATTTTGGTACACAAAGTATGTATTTTTATATTGAGATTTTAGGCTATAAATACTCATGAATGCAAGCATTAAACTTGCACCATTTCTCACACTTACAAAGTGTTTCTTTCTTTCTCTCCATTATCATCTTTGTTCTTACACTTCATTATTAGTATTCTAAATCAAGAATCAAATCACTAAAGGTAGTTATAAGCCTACTGAATTATAACATCAAGAATCAAACCACTAAAGGTAGTTATAAGCCTACTGAATTATAACATCAAGAATCAAACCACTAAAGGTAGTTATAAGCCTACTGAATTATAACACGTTATCAGCACGATAATCTTAATACTAAATATGGTTGGCTCTGCCACCAAAATGATATATGGTCGGTTATACCACCAAAATGATATATGGTCGGTTATACCACCAAAATGATATATGGTCGGTTATACCACCAGAATGATATAGGTCGGTTATACCACCTGAAAAAATATATGGTCGACACTGTCGCCAAATTTTCATTTATGTTTACTAATATTTATATTTTTGTTATATAACATTTATTTATGATTGCTTACACATGGTCGACACTGTCACCTACTTATCATTTATGTTATATTAAATTTATGTTTAATGTTTATATACTTATGAATATAAATTGACTCTAATTTATCATGATGTTTGTTTTAATTTTTGATAATAGAAAATGTCGAATCTGGAAAAGCTTAAATTTACTCCTTTAGAATCAACTGGAAACAACTACATGCCATGGGTTATAAAAGTAAAAATGCATCTTAAATCAATGGGCATTCTTGAAACCATAAATGAAAACAACACTTGTTCTGAAAAAGAACAAGCTACGGCATGTTGCTTTATTCATCAACATATTGATGAATGCTTACAAAATAATTATGTGACTGTAGAAGATCCCCATGTTTTATGGGAAGGTCTCAAAAGCAGATTCAATAATCAAAGAGAAATTTTACTTCCAGCTGCAATGGAACAATGGAGAACATTAAGGTTCCAAGACTTTAAGAAAGTAAATGAATACAGCTCAGCTCTGTATAATACATGTTCACAACTTAAATTCTGTGGACATGAAATTAGTGATGCAGACATGATGGAGAAAACTTTCTCCACAATGAATGCTGCAAACATCACAGTGCAAAGAAATTTGAGAATGCTAAAGTTCAAAACATATCCTGAACTTAATTCATATCTCTTAGTTGCAGAGCAAAATGATGAGCTATTAATGAAAAATCAGCAATCCCGTCCTACTGGTACACTTGCAATCCCTGAAGCAAATACTGCAAATAATTATAAACAGGGACAAGGACGCGGGCAAGGTCGTGGTTATAATAACCATCACCATCATCATGCCAAAAGCCATAACTATGGTAGAAACCATCCTTATGGTAATGGTAATGGGCGTGGACGTGGTCGTGGTCGTGGCCGTGGTGGTCAAAGAAATAGTAATCCACGAAAATATAAATATCAACCACAAAACAAGCCCATTAAACAAGATGTTGAAGAAAATTCTTCTAAAAATTCTGAAGAATCTTGCTACAGATGTGGTAGAATGGGCCACTGGGCTAATACTTGCCGAACATCTAAACATCTTGTTAAGATGTATCAGGATTCGCTGAAAGGTAAAGAAAAGGAAGTAAATTTTATGGATAATATTGATCCAACAGTCACTGAGAAACCATCTGATTTATATGAAGATTTCTTGAATGTTTAAGTTGTGTGTCTTTTGAAAAATAAACGATTTAATATCGTCTGTCTTTGTCATTATGTTTGCTAAATGTTTCAGTACTATCTATTTGCGTTTAAAATATTGTGTAATATTAATGTACTCACTATTTATTTCTTATATATGAAGTTCAATATGAATTTTGCTGGAATACAACATCAATCAAGTGGTGGAGATCTCTGTATAGCAGACAGTGGAACTACACACACTATACTTAAATCCGAGAAATATTTTATTGATCTAAAACCAACGGAAGGAACTATACATACAATATCAGGACCTGCTAACTTGATAAAAGGGATAGGAAAGGCAAATTTCATACTACCAAATGGTACAAAATTTTTAATAAATGATGCCTTATTTTCTCCCAAGTCAAGCAGAAATTTATTGAGTTTCTCCGACATATACCTTAACGGGTATGATTATCAGTCAGTGACAACAGAAAATGAGAAATATTTAAGTATCACTGACAAGAGTCATGTGGTTGAAAAACTGCCAAGACTTAGTTCTGGATTACATTATACACATATAAATGTACCAGAAATACATATGGTAGTTAACGAAAAATATATTGATCCTGGTGTATTCAGTTTATGGCATAACAGATTAGGCCATCCAGGATCAACAATGATGAAAAGGATTATTGAATGTACTCATGGACATCCACTAAAGGATAGAAAAATCCATCATGATACAATGGTTCCATGTACATCTTGCTCTCTTGGAAAATTGATAACTAGACCCTCACCACTTAAGGTTGAGAAAGAATCACCAATGTTTCTTGAAAGAATTCAAGGTGATATATGTGGACCAATTCATCCACCATGTGGACCATTTAGATATTTCATGGTTCTAATAGACGCATCTAGCAGATGGTCTCATGTTTGTCTGTTATCAAGCCGTAATGTGGCATTTGCAAAATTTCTTGCCCAAATTATTAAATTGAGAGCTCATTTTCCTGATTACACCATTAAAAGGGTGAGACTTGATAATGCTGGTGAATTTACATCTCAAGCATTTAATGACTATTGCATGTCTATAGGAATTGTTGTTGAACATTCTGTTGCTCATGTGCATACACAAAATGGTTTAGCCGAGTCATTGATTAAACGTTTACAGTTAATCGCTAGACCATTGATAATGAGAACAAAACTCCCTGTATCTATATGGGGTCATGCAATTTTACATGCTGCTGCATTGATTCGCATCAGACCAAGTGCAAGTCATAAATATTCCCCCCTACAACTTGCTTTTGGTCAAGAGCCAAATATTTCCCATCTTAGAACATTTGGTTGTGCAGTGTATGTTCCAATTGCGACACCACAACGTACAAAAATGGGTCCTCAAAGGAGGTTGGGAATATATGTTGGATATGAAACATCTTCAATATTAAGGTATATTGAACCTATGACAGGTGACGTTTTTACAGCACGTTTTGCTGATTGTCATTTTAATGAAACATTGTTCCCTAGATTAGGGGGAGAAATGAAAAATAAAGAAAATGATGTTTCATGGTGTGAACCTCAATTAAAGTATCTTGATCCTCGCACAAAAGAATGCGAGACAGAAGTTCAAAAGATAATGCATATACAAGAACTTGCAAATCAATTGCCTGATGCATTTACAGATACAAAAACGGTGACAAAATCATATATACCAGCAGTAAATACTCCAGCTCGAATTGAAATTCCAAAAGCTGGCAATAACGTCACTCATGAATCTTTGCCACGTCAGAAACGTGGAAGACCAATCGGTTCAAAGGATAAAAATCCTCGAAAAAGAAAATCAGCTGATAATGAAGTAAAAGAAAGTGTTCAAGAAGAACCACAAATCAGTACTCCTACTGCAGAGGAGATTGATGATGTCAATACAGAAATTGCAATCAATTATGCATATTCAAAAATATTATGGAACCGAAATGAAATGAAAAATCTTGATGAGGAATTTTCATTTAATGTTGCATATGACATCATGAATAATGATGATGATCCAGAACCAACATCTATGGTTGAATGTCAAAATAGACATGATTGGGCTCAATGGAAAGAAGCAATACGAGCTGAATTAGAATCACTCAATAAAAGAAAAGTTTTCGGATCCATCATTCTCACTCCTAAAGATGTGAAACCTGTAGGATACAGATGGATTTTTGTCCGAAAAAGAAATGAGAAAAATGAAGTTACAAGGTATAAAGCTAGACTTGTAGCTCAAGGTTTTTCTCAAAGACCGGGAATTGATTATGAAGAAACTTATTCTCCTGTTATGGATGCAATTACTTTTAGGTACTTAATCAGTCTGGCAGTTTCTAAAAATTTAGAAATGCATCTCATGGATGTTGTGACTGCTTATCTATATGGATCACTTGATAGTGATATATATATGAAGATACCTGAAGGATTTAAGGTACCAGAAGCATCAAATGCAAAACCCAAAGAAATGTATTCGATTAAATTACAAAGATCTTTATATGGGTTAAAACAATCGGGACGTATGTGGTATAACCGATTAAGTGATTACTTGATAAGCAAAGGGTATACAAATAATCTTACTTGCCCTTGTGTTTTCATTAAGAAAACAACATCCGGATATGTGATCATAGCTGTTTATGTTGATGATCTTAACATCATAGGTACAAATAAAGAGATCCATGAAGCCATTCAACTTCTAAAGAAAGAATTTGAAATGAAAGATCTCGGAAAAACCAAGTATTGCCTTGGTTTACAAATTGAGCATATGCCTAATGGTTTACTTGTACATCAAACAACATATACTGAAAAGATTTTGAAACGTTTCAATATGGACAAGGCAAAACCATTAAGTACTCCTATGGTTGTTAGATCACTCAATGTTGAAGCTGATCCATTTCGTCCATGTGAAGATCAAGAAGACATTCTTGGACCAGAAGTACCATATCTTAGTGCAATTGGAGCTCTTATGTATCTTACAAATTGTACAAGACCTGACATTTCTTTTGCAGTTAATTTGTTGGCAAGGTTCAGCTCTGCTCCTACCAAAAGACACTGGAATGGGATCAAACACATATTTCGATACCTTCGAGGAACTACTGATTTAGGATTATTTTATTCTAACGAATCAAAACAAGATTTGGTTGGTTATGCAGATGCAGGTTATTTATCTGATCCACATAAAGCTAAATCTCAAACTGGATATGTATTCCTAAATGGAGGTACTGCAATATCATGGCGTTCTCAAAAACAAACACTTGTTGCTACATCGTCAAATCATGCCGAAGTGATTGCATTACATGAAGCTACTCGAGAATGTTTTTAGTTGAGATCAATGACACAACTCATTACTGATTCTTGTGGACTAGAACGCGATAAAAGTCCAACAACTATCTATGAAGATAATGCAGCTTGCATAGCACAGATGAAAGAAGGGTATATCAAAAGTGACCGAACAAAACACATACCACCTAGATTCTTCTCATACACTCAAAATCTCATTAAGGACAACCAGATTGAAATGAGATATGTGCAATCTAGCAAAAACTCTGCTGATCTTTTCACGAAAGCACTTCCAACTGCTATTTTCAGAACACACGTTCATAACATTGGCATGAGACATGTTCAAAAGATGTAACAGCTGAAGCGATGTCTACTTAAGGGGGAGTCAACTCCATGCTGCACTCTTTTTCCCTTAGCTAAAGTTTTTTCCCACTGGGTTTTCTTTAGCAAGGTTTTTAACGAGGCAGTAATTTATAGTTGATCTTCAACAAAATAAAATTGCTATCCAAGGGGGAGTGTTATAATAATAATAATAATATAGATATGGATAGTCAATTTTGGTGTATACATATAGTCAATTTTGGTACACAAAGTATGTATTTTTATATTGAGATTTTAGGCTATAAATACTCATGAATGCAAGCATTAAACTTGCACCATTTCTCACACTTACAAAGTGTTTCTTTCTTTCTCTCCATTATCATCTTTGTTCTTACACTTCATTATTAGTATTCTAAATCAAGAATCAAATCACTAAAGGTAGTTATAAGCCTACTGAATTATAACATCAAGAATCAAACCACTAAAGGTAGTTATAAGCCTACTGAATTATAACATCAAGAATCAAACCACTAAAGGTAGTTATAAGCCTACTGAATTATAACAATATGTAATTTTTGTTCACTTAACTTGTGTGTTGTTAATAGAAAGAATGATAAACAATAAAAAAGGAAGAACAAAGTAGGTGAGCATCTAGAGAAACAACAATATGAGTCAGTGGATGAGAGTTAGTTGACATTTAAATGATGACGATGATTGTGTAAGATGCTAGATATTGTCCACACCAATGAAACATCAATAGACCACATCAAGTCTGCAGGCTTTCTATGGTGCTCTGTAGGTCCTTTACTCAAAACACACAAGTTTTTTTTTTTTTTTTTTTTTTTTTTTCGAAAAAGATGAATTGTATTACTTGAAAGCCTTCATCAAAACAATGAAGCTAAAGAGATTACAATGACGGAGTGAAACTCGGTCAAATTGAAAGAACAAATACAAACATAAGAAAGCATTAAAAGCAAAGAAGAGAAGGATTATGCTCCCAAACATATGAATGAAAGCCATTGCAAAGCTTAAGATTAGTTGCCCAAAGGAAGGTCTTAAGCTTTATGTTGCGAACCAAAACCGAGTGACACATGAATTTCCCATTGAAAGTGAAGTCGTTTCTTGCCAACCATATTGCTCAAATAGTCGCCGGACCAATCAACTTTCAAAACTTTGAAGCCTTAATGCCCATCCCATAATACCAATCAAACGAAAAAACTTCAATAGAACCTGGAGAAACCCAACTAATGTTCCACCATCTAAATAAATCCGACCAAATTTTGAAAGTCCACTTACAATGCACCAAAAGATGATTGACCGTGTCAACTTCCTCCAAGCACCAAATACACAAGTTAGAATGTGAAGAAGGCAAAATATGTCTATTGATGAGGACCTCTCTAACGGGAATACTATTACGAATTGCGAGTCAATGAAAGAGCATAACTTTTGACGGGATATTGTTGCCCCAAACAACTTTAGGCCACGTTGGAGAGGACACAACATTAGATTGCACAAGAACCCGAACCGCATCGGACACCGAAAACTCACCATCGGCCGAAGCAGACCAAACAAGTTGGTCCGAAACCAAGACATTGATGTTAACACTTGCCAACAGAAGCATAAGTTCCTCTATTTTTATTGATTTAACAAGAGAAAGTGGACGAAATAAATGCAAGTTCCAAACGTTACCTTGAAGTTGAAATGAATCAGATGGGCAGAAGCATTGAGCGACAGCAGCCAAAGGGAGGAAACAAGCATCGAATAAGGAGGAGAAAACTTCTTTCAAACAACACCCATTCAACCAACAATCGTGCCAAAACAAAATATTAGCACCGTTACCTACCTTCCACTTCCATACACTCGGACCAACTACACCTTGAACAGAAGAATCGTATTTCATATGAAACAAATCCCTCCAAATAGGAGAGAGTTGTGAAACATGCAGAGAAGACACATTGTGCATAAGGTTTCTACCAAAAGAAATCCCAAAAGAAGAAGTGACAATCGATTTCCAAAGGCATTGCTTGTTTGAGTTTAATTTCGCCCACCACTTCGATAGCATTGCTAGGTTTTTAACACGAAGAGGGGTGACCCCTAAACCACCCACATCCTTAGGGAAGACACACCATTTCCCATTTAACAAGGCACGTTTTCTTTTTAAGACAATCCCCACTCCATAGAAAATTTCTTCGTAGCCTTTCTAGATGGTTGATAATACCCACCGGTGCTTTATACATAGCCATATAATGAAGCGGTAGATTTGAGATGACCGCATTCACCATAACCAAACGGCCCCCAAAAGAGAGGCAACGACCTTTCCACCCGGCGAGCTTCTTTTTGAACTTGTTGACAATCGGCTCCTACATCGAAGCTCTATTAAGATTGAAACCAATTGGGATACCTAGGTATTCCATAGGAAAGAAGCCAACTTTGCACTCAAAAATATCCGAAAACTTAATCATGTCTTCTTTAGACACATGAATACCATATAAAGTCATTTTAATAGCATTCATTTGAAGACCGGATAATTGAAAAAAACAAGCCCATAATATACTTGATACGATTAAGCTCTTGGGGATTTGGTTGTGCAAATATAATCGTGTCATCTGCGAATTGAGAATGATTGATGGACAAATTATTTCCCAAATTGCATCCCACCAAAAATCCATTAATCAAGTCCCTTGAGAGAAGCTTACTCAAAACTTCGGCAAGGATAATAAACAAGAAAGGCGACAATGGATTGCCTTGTCGTAGCCCTCGATGCATTACGCCTTCCCGAGACAAGGACCCGTTTAAAAGAACCGAAAAATGAATATTTGAGATACATGTAGCAATCCAAGAGATAAACTTTGACCCGAAACCCATTTTGTGTAAAACCAAAAGAAGAAAGTCATGGGACACACAATCGTACACCTTTGAAAAGTCGATTTTGATCAAGATAATGGGTCTCTTTTTTAACTTTGCCATGTGTACGACTTCATTAACCACCATAACACCATCCGTTAGTAACCTTGAAGGCACAAAACCATTTTGGTGCTCACTAATAATTGACGGGAGTGCAAGCTTTAACCTATTAGAAATAGTCTTGGCTAGAATTTTATACGGAGCGTTGATCAAACTAATAGGCCGCATATGATCAATGCTTCTTGCGGAGTTGGACTTAGGAATCAGTACAATGAAAGACGAGTTGAATCCTTTTGGAAATGAAGGTGATTCGTGAAACTGAGAGAACATTTCCAACACTTCATCTTCTAAAAAATACCAACCTTTCTTAAAAAATTGTAAAGAAAAGCCATCAGGCCCGGGCATTTTGTTCCCGTCAAAACCATTTACAACAGCAGGTACCTCAGTAGACGAAAAAGGGCCTTCAAGAATTGCTAACAAAGAAACAGGAACCTGGGCCAGGCCCAACGAGGCCCAATCAATATCAATAACATCAGTGCGTGACTGAACAGAATTGAACAAATTTTCAAAAAAACAAACATCGTGCTCTTTCACAACCAAAGGGTCATCAACCCATACGCCATTGATTTGCATCCCAGCTACATACGAGGACTATTGCCGAATACGTGAAACAAGGTGAAAGAATTTTGAATTTTTATCACCAACCTTTAACCAATGAAATCTAGAATGTAACCTTCTTTTAGATTCAATCTTAATATCAATCAGTTTCTTACAACCTTTTAGAGCCGCCAACTCAACCAATTCTAACTGAGATAGGTCACGTGTTTTAAAGCAGTTCTTTAATCTTTTTATCTCAGCATCGATAACCTTGAGATTAGTTTCATCATTGTCTTGTTGAGAAGCATTCCAAATCTTAAGATCCGCCTTTAATAATCTCAACTTCTTACTAATCAAAAACGCAGCCCAACCAAACACACAATACTCGTTCCACAAATTTTCACAGAAACGAACAAAACCCTGTTTTATTAACCAAGAATTATTGATTCCAAAAACACACAAGTTTTTCCAAAACAAAATTAAATATATATCAGTTAAGACTATAATAAAGATAATACTATAATCAAATTAGGTGGGGCACCAAATGTAATTGTGTTCTAGTATCTGGTGTAAAAATTGTGACGATCCGGAAATTTCCGACCAAATTTAAACTTAATCTTTATATGTTTCCGGCACGATAAGCAAAGTCTGTAATGTTGAGTCTCGAAAACTTTGTAACAGTTTACATGAATGCATTTGCCCTTTTACCATTCCCGATGATTCACGAACAATTGTTTGTAAATAAATACGTATATATAAATGTAAGTATATGAATATTAATTTGAAATTTATAAAATACAATTTAAGCATTTAAAATTAAATATGTAAAATAGGATACAAAATAAGTAAGTGTAAATTTAAAATGAATCTATACATAAATATATATGATTACTACGACTAATTATAATTACATGTATACTGTAATATATATATAATTCATAAATAATAAATATTCAATAAAGGTTATCATATTATATATGATTATAATTATATTATAAAATTAATAATATATAATACAAATTGAAATATAGTTGTTATAATATATTAATACTTTCATTATCATTATAAATATTAATATTAATATTAATGTCAGCATTATTAATATTGTTATATGAAATTTGATAAAGTTGAGTTGATACATTATTATTAATATTAATAGTATTGTTAATAACATTATTATTATAACTAGTAGTAAAATTTTAATTTTTGATAGTACGATTTATCAATGTAATACTCATTGTGATATAATATATATTATATAGTTATATTACATTTAAGTGTAAGATTGAAAATAATTGTTATATTAATATTATTATCATTACTTTATAGATATTAAAACTTGTATAATTAATATTATTATTTTTAATACAAAGGATATATATAAAATTTGATATGTATAAGTTATTATATTATATTTATCATTAATAATATTAACATTATTATAACTAATAAAAATTGTATTATCATTTTTAATATTATTATTAGTAAGTAAATTACTCACAAATTTTCATTTATTTCTAAGTAATAATATTATTTATCAATATCAATTATTATTACTAATTACTTTATTAATATTTATACTTGTTAAATATCAAAAGTTAAAGAATTTAATATATATATATACCTATATAAATATGGATATATATAAATACATATTCTTATACAAAAAAAATACAGATTTATATACATATATAAATATAGATACAGATATTAGTATATATAATTATATTCCTATATATATAAATAAACAAATAAATACGTAATTTGTTTATATCATCACCAATCTATTGGTAAATTTTGGATTCTGTCTTTAATAAAAATCTGTATTAGAACGATTCCATAGCAGTAGCATCCAAATTCAGTTTACCATCTCTTTCAACTTTTTATTATTTTTCTATATTTCTGTACGAGCTCGAATTATTCTGTAACTGTTTTGAAAATTGTTTGTCGACCACCATTCCACTACAAAACAGCTGGGATCAAGTTTAGCTGCTACAACAAGTATTAAACCACGTTATATAAGTCTTGTACTGCAATTCATAAGGAGAAAAACATAAATTTAAAAAGAAACGAGTCTTATTCTCTGTTCTTGAATAAAATTAACAAAAACTCGATTTCAAATGATATCTCAAAATCTATTAAAACAGTGTTGTTAGGAATCCTCTCAATGATATATCTGCAAAATTCCAACCCCCAATTCTTCCTATCAAATCCAAATTTGGAGGTCAAAGTTTAAATTGAAAAAGTCAAACAATGTATTCATCCAAAAATTCGAATTCGTTTTGAGATTTCTGAATTAATTGTTGATTGAGAAAGTTTTTAGAAGAAGTTTCCTACCTATTTCGTGTAGAATCCATATTCTAAAAGTGTCAAAATTTTGAATTTAGTGTTTGGGATTCAATTGTTCATCGTGGGTCTGCTGCAACATTTTTTTTTCTTTTCCTTTTCTCTGATTAAATTCAAATCATCTTTAATCAGGTCGTAATTGTTTCTATTAAAACACCTAAACTCAATAATGGATTCACGGTTACGATTTTATGGTCTCTAATCGAGTTTAAATATAATGAAGAAGAGGATGAATATGGAAAACGGGTTATAAACAATTAGTTATAGAAATACTCAGAAACGCAGGAGATGGAAGAGTGGTTAAGTGTTGGTTCGGGTATTCGAGGGGTCGCGGGTTCGAGCCCGGTCTGGGGCAATTTTTTTTAGAAAAGCTATTAAAGGGTATAATCCTTTTATTATTTTTATTATTATGATTATTATTATTATTATTATTATTATTATTATTATAATTATTATTATTATTATTATTATTATTATTATCATTATCATTATTACTATTGTTATGATTAGTTATTGTTATTATGATTAGTTATTGTTATTATGATTAGTATTACTGGTATTATTATTACTAATACAAATAGTAAATATTATTATTGTTATGATTATAATTACAAAACTGAATATTATTATTATTATTGTTAAGATGAGTATTATTATAACTATCATGTTGAGTTTATTATTATTATTATTATTATTATTAAAAATTAGTAATATCATTATATTTACTAATGTTATTATTATTATTACTATCATTGTTATTAATGTAAATGTTATTATAAATATTACAATTATTATTACTAAAATGATTATCAATATCAAGATGGTTATTATTGTTATTATGGTTAAGTTAATTATTAGTAAAACTATAAAATTCAAATATATATTATTATCATTAAAATGAGTATTACTATTTATATTATCATGTTTATTATTATTATTATGTAATTATTAAAATCATTATCATAACTATCATTAATAGAAAAATTGATATTTTCGTTTATATCATTATTATTACCACTAATAAGGATTATTAACATTATTACCGTTATTAGAAATACTAAATATTATAATCATTTTTACCATACTTAATATTATTCTAGTATTATTACAATTACTAGTTTCAGCAAACAAATGATATTTATAAAAATATATTTAACATACCTAACTTAACTATATTAATAATTTTATATACAAATGAATACATTTAATTAAATAACAAAATATATATATAAGTTATTAATACAAAAATTATATAGCTAATAATAATATATATATTTATTCGATTACGATTATATATATATATATATATATATATATATATATATATATATATAATGAATATACGAATGATATAGGTTCGTGAATTCGAGGCCAACCCTGCATTGTTCAGTTTCATCATATGTATTTTTACTACAAAATACAGTATTGTGAGTTTCATTTGCTCCCTTTTTAAATACTTTTGCAATATATATTTTGGGACTGAGAATACATGTGCTGCTTTTATAAATGTTTGACGAAATAGACACAAGTACTTAAAACTACATTCTATGGTTGGATTACTATACCGAATATTGCCCCTTCAAGTCTGGTAACCTAAGAATTAGGGAAATGGCCCCTAATTGACGCGAATCCTAAAGATAGATCTATGGGCCTAACAAACCCCATTCTGGAATTTGGAATGCTTTAGCACTTCGATTTAAATGGTGATTGCGATTGCCAATATTATGGCATACTTGCGAGTATGTGGGGGATATTCTATATGCATTATGTTAATGTCGGTTACCAGGTGTTCATCATACGAATGGATTTTATACACTTGCGAGTGTAATGATATTTACGAAAAATGAGAATCTTGTAGTCTATTAAAATTATGGAAATGATTGATTACGATAAACCTATGAACTCACCAACCTTTTGGTTGACACTTTAAAGCATGTTTATTCTCAGGTATTAAAGAAATCTTCCGCTGTACATTAGCTCATTTTAAGAATATTACTTGGAGTCATTTATGGCATATTTCGAAAGACGTTGCATTCGAGTCGTTGAGTTCATCAAGATTATTATTAAGTCAATTATAGTTGGATGTATTATGAAATGGTATTTGGCGTCAACGTAAAGAAAGTTTGTCTTTTAAAAACGAATGCAATGTTTGTAAAATGTATCATATAGAGGTCAAATACCTCGCGATGAAATCAACTATTGTGAATCGTTTATAATGTATATGAACGGGTCCTTTCAGTTGGTATCAGAACGGTGGTCTTAGCGAACCAGGTCTTGTATTAGTGTGTCTAACTGATAGTTGTTTAGATGCATTAGTGAGTCTGGACTTCGACCGTGTCTGCATGTCAAAAGTTTTGCTTATCATTTCGTGTCGAAAATTACTTACTTATCATCCTTAAAGTCTAGACACATCTTACTGCCTCTATTGCCTAGATAGTGTATAGACAAAACTCATATCTTAGCGTATCTGTTACTGTTAACTTTGCCTGACATATTCCGTAAATTCCACCATAATCTATGAAATCTTTTGTTCTATTTATATAAATAAAATACCATCTGATAGCCGAAAATCATTTCATATAGAAAAATCCTTTACTCAATCGTACGAAATGGAACTCGTCAGTAGTTCAAGTTCCTCGGATTTCGATATAGAGTTTCACTCAAGTTCCAAAAGCAGTGTGACCAGAATGGATCAACCAAGTAGCCATCATCTATTCTGGATGAATTGGGGATGGGTTCGTTGATATTGCTCAAATTAGACATATCTTTAGTCGCAATATCAAGTTCTATCATTGTTTATTTCGTGTGTAAACATAGTATTTTCGATTGTATTCCATTTTATTGTAAAATAGTTAGAATCATTGTGTAATTGAAGAAATATGGAAGATTTTGGATGATACTACTCAGAGATCAAAAACAAGTCAAAAAGTCGATGAATAGTAGAGTGCGCTAAGGAGTGCGCCACGGGTGTGCGCTCAACTCACTCGTCCAAATTTTGATCAGAGAATTCTGAGAGTTGTAGAAATAGTGCGCGCTGCTACAGTGCGCTTGGCGCACCCCAGCCTGTAAAGCAGATTGAACGCGTAAAGTCAAGCTGTAAAGTGTTTTTGGGGTTGGTGAACAGTGTGCTCAGCGCACCCCAAATAGTGCGCTCGGCGCACTCCACTTTCGGTGCAGATTATTCCCTTTTTAAAACCCTGTCCAGCCTCATTCAAAAGACACCACTACACAGTCATTTTCAGAGGCAGAGGTTACGATTCAAGGTGATCCTTGGAGTAATCCAGGATCACCTAATCCATCGTTTCAATCCGGAATCAAGAATCATCAGGATCATCATCCAAGATTGCTTCAAGAGGTCGATTCTTGTTAGTTCAATGAATTCTATCTTTGTTTCCAGTTTGTTATTGTCTTTAAATATGATTGTTAGCTAGTTCTTTTTATGCTTGTCTAGATTAATAATCGAGATGTTGATTGTTTACCTTTGTTGATTGATTGTTCTTATGCATGATAGTTTGATGTTTGAATACAAGAACCATTCTTGTTAAGTTTAATCTTTTCGATTCAATTAGTCAGTATACTTGTTCAACTAAGAAACACCATCTTATTGATTTAGTATATTGATTTGCACCTAGTGACAAGTGTTTGACCGTCTTTTACCGAAAGGGGTAAGTTGCGTTCAAACGATTAATCTATATAGGAATGTAAGAACGACTCTTGTAGATACTTTCGGATAGCTTAATTGATATGTGTAGTTGTCTAGGAGAACGATCAATTCCCTAGAATCTGTTATACATATTTTCATTACTTAATTCCATATAACTAATAGGTGTTAGTAATTTGCCTTATCTAGTGACGTTTATAAGGATCCTATTGCTACATTAAATTGATTACTTGGGTTGGGTAAATTGGGCATTTAACCAAACCAAGAGAATGAACTAAGCTAAACCATTAGTTGACATAGGAGTGGATCATGATCAACACATCATTGGCATGATCATCATTCAAGTCTTTAGGCTAGTTGAATTAACTGATTACAAATAGGAGGTCTTAGATGACAAGAACATCACTTGCATCGTGTAATCCCGTTTGAGTGTTTGCACAAGACTACTCTTGGTAAACCAATTAATTAGTTCTCGTACGTAGTCAATCAATCCAGTCTTAATCCTAAAACAACAATCAACATTCGAGGTTAAAAAGTCTAGACGGCATATTTGTTTAATTTGATATGAAACCTATCTTTTCATTTTTATAAATCTAAAATACCAAAAATATTGTCCTTTAAACTTATTCCTTTATTGATTTGTCCATCGTTAAACGGCAACCCAATATCTTGTATTTGTTTGATTTCATTTTATCTAGTTAAAACTCAATTTAGTTTATACAATCTTAACTTGCACATATAACTGTCCTAGGAACGATACACGGATTTTACCATTATCTATACTACTACACGATCGGGTACACTGCTGTGATGACCCGGGAATTTCTGACCAAAATTTAAACTTAATCTTTATATATTTCCGACACGATAAGCAAAGTCTGTAGAGTTGAGTTTCAAAACTTTTGAAACTGCTTACATGAATTCTTTTGTCTTGTGACTAACCCCGACGATTCACGAACAATTGTTTGTAAATAAATATGTATATATATATAAATGTAAGTATATATAATAATTTAAAAATTATAAAATATAATTTAAACATTAGAATTAAATAAGTAAAATAAGATATAAAATAATTAAGTTATACTTAAAATGAATTTACATATAAATATATGATTATTATAGATAATTATTATAATATGTATGTTGTAACATATATATATATATATATATATATATATATATATATATATATATATATATATATATATATATATATACACACACACATATACATATATATAATACCCAATATAAGTTACCATATATATATATATATATATATATATATATATATATATATATATATACACATATAATTATTAAATATTACATAATTAATAATTTGTATATACCAAATATAAATACAAGTTAAGAATATAGTTGTCATAATAACTTTCATTATTAATTATTAATACAATACTAATATCAATAGTTTTAGGAATACATTATAATGAATATTTAAATATTAACAGTTATGATAATTATTATTATTATGTATTAGTATTATAATTATTGTTAGTGTAATTATTATTAAGAATTATAAATATTATAATTATTATTATTGTTATCGTTGTCAATATAACTATTATATTATAATGAGTAGAATTTTTTTAGATTATTATTATTATTTTTACTAATAACATTAAAATCATTATTATTAATATTATTAGAAAAGAATACAATTTATTATTTGTATCATTAAGAATAATATTATTATCATCCTTATAGATTATTATTAACAAATTTATTAAGAAATATAATGTTGGTTATTATTAATACCCTCTTATTATTATCATTATTGTTCTTATTTATTATTATATATACTTTATTACTAATACTTAATATAATTATTATTAATTAGTATTAATATTATTAATGTATTTGTTATTTGTTAAAAACTTATTTATATAATTTATAAAAAAAAATAATTGTACCATTCAGTTCAAGGTACCTATCAAGCTGTATATAGCTTTGTTTTCTTGTCCCAATTCTGAATTAAGATTCGAAATCCATAACAGATGAATCCAAATTAAGTTACCCATCACAATCAATTTTTTTTTCTTTCTTCACATATTTTGTTTTTCTGTCTGATTGGAAGTTCGACCACAAACTATCAGTAGCAAACAAGAATCGATTATTCCTTAGTTTGAAGTATTCGTTATCATCTTTATATACAGCAACAATACAACTGCAAATTCGAAATTTACACAAAAAAATATATTTTACAGTTTATTTTTTTTTCTTTTTTTTCTCTGTTTTGACAATTTTTCTAAAAACTCGAAATCCAATTCCATTTCAAAATCCACAATTACAGTTTTGTTAGGAATATCTCATTGAATCTATCTGGAGAATTACAACTCTTAATTTTTCGAAACTAGTTTGAATTTAAGAGTCAAAGTTTTTGTTTTAAAAAGTCAAACGAATCGTTCTTCGTGAAATTCGAATTCTTGTTTGTGTTTCAAGGTAAATTGATGAATTCAATAGTTTATATATATGATTTACAAACTATTTTAAGTTGTAATCATAATCTAATACGTACTCAGATTCAAAATCAATTTTTTTATATACTACCGTAAACTGCTGTACAGCAGTTTTATTTTTTTTTATTTTTACGATATCAGATAATTCAAATAATTATATAGCTCGTTCACATATTGTTTGATAATCCTAAAAATATTTTGGCGAATGTTTATCATGTGGTTAAACTCCTGGTCGATTGGGTTGTGGTTGAAGAAGATGAAAATCATTAAAATTAAACGGGTTAAATAAATTACAGTGGCGAGAAATAACAGATTATGGGCAGTAGCTCAGTTGGTTAAGGTGTTAGCGAGTATTCGAGGGGTCATGGGTTCGAACCCTGCTTGGGGCATTTCTTTTTATGAAGGGCTTAGGAGGTAGCTTTCTCTTTATTTATTTATTTATTTATTAATATCAATATTATTATTGTTATTATTATTAGTATTGATTATAACTTTTATTATTATTATTATTCTAATACAAATATTATTTATCATTTATTGTTAATATGATTATAGTTACAACTAGAGTTTTTATTATATTTTGTATTAACATCATTATCATCATTATTATTATTATAAGTATTATTATTAATATTATCATTTAGGTTATTATTAGTAGCATCATTAGAAGCAAAAACCATTATCGGCAATATATCCAACGTTATTATTATTATTATTATTATTATTATTATTATTATTGTTATTATTATTAAGTAAGTTAGTGTTAATATTAATATGGTGATTTTAGAATTTAAAAGTATTTAGCTAGAGGCTAATGAAAATTAAAGTTAGATTATAAACATATTATAGATCTTGATGTTAAAATAAAACTAATGAAAGATATTAATTACTACTACAAAGTTTATAAGTCATAAGGATCAGTTTAAAGATATATAAAATTATTATTTGTAACATTAAGATTATAAATTTTAACCCTATTATTATTAGTATCATTCTTATTATTACTAGTATCGTTATTATTATTATAACAACTATATTATTATTATTATCATCATTTTAGTACGATTATAATTATTATTTTGACAAACAAAGGATATTTATAGAATTATTACATATATCATAAGTATATCTAATTTACTATTTTCATAACATATATAGATATATATAACATTTGGAATAATAAATACATTACTATTTAAATAATAATATATTATATAATTAATATATAAACTGGGTCGAATACTATTATATGCTCATTATATGTTTTAATATATAAAATTGATATAGGTTCGTGAATCCGAGGCCAACCCTGCTTTTGTTCAATAATGTCATATGTATTTTTACTACAAAATACATTAGGTGAGTTTCATTTGCCCTTTTCACTCTTTACATTTTTGGGCTGAGAATACATGCAAATACTTTATTAACTGTTTTACAATATTTATATGCGTGAGTTTCATTATTCCCTTTTTAAATGCTATGCAATATATATTTTTGGGACTGAGAATACATGCGCTACTTTTATAAATGTTTTATGAAATAGACACAAGTAATCGAAACTACATTCTTTGGTTGAATTATCGAAATCGAATATGCCCCTTTTTATTAAGTCTGGTAATCTAAGAATTAGGGAACAGACACCCTAATTGACGCGAACTCTAAAGATAGATCTATCGGGCCCAACAAGCCCCATCCAAAGTACCGGATGCTTTAGTACTTCGAAATTTATATCATGTCCGAAGGAGGATCCCGGAATGATGGGGATATTCTTATATGCATATTGTGAATGTCGGTTACCAGGTGTTCAATCCATATGAATGATATTTTGTCTCTATGTATGGGAAGTATGTTTATGAGAAATGGAAATATGAAATCTTGTGGTCTATTAAAATTATAAATGATTGTTATGATAAACTAATGAACTCACCAACCTTTTGGTTGACACTTGAAAGCATGTTTATTCTCAGGTATGAAAGAAATCTTCCGCTGTACATTTGCTCATTTTAGAGACGTTACTTGGATTCATTCATGACATATTTCAAAAGACATTGCATTCGAGTCGTTGAGTCATCAAGATTATTATTAAGTCATTTATAGTTTAGATATATATTATGAAATGGTATGCATGTCGTCAACTTTCAATGTAAATGAAAGTTTGTCTTTTAAAAACGAATACAATGTTTGTAAAATGTATCATATAGAGGTCAAGAACCTCGCTATGTAATCAACTATTGTGAATCGTTTATAATCGATGTGGACTTCGTTCAGATGGATTAGGACGGGTCTCTACAACTGCCCGTTAGTGTGTGTAATCTTTAAAACCGGTATTTTCCATACAACAATTCATATACCACGTTTCACACATCAAGTTTTTTGGCGCCGCTGCCGGGGACAGTTGTGTCAAGATAAGAATTGTTTACTAAGTTGTGATTATTTTTTTTATTTTTTATAGATTTTTTTTATTATTTTATTTTTTTATCACTGTTTAGTGTCGGTGCTTTTATTCTTTTCTAGTTTTTGTCAGTTGCAGGAAAATGGTTGACCACAGGAATATGACAATGGGTGAGAGAATGAGAGTTGAACGGAGGAAACTAATCGAATTATATTTATCTCCTACTATTAACGAGGGGTACCAAGAGAAAGAAGAAAATGAAGTTGTGGTTAACACTAAAAACATGTCTATGAAAGAGAGGATGATAGTCGAAGGTTTCTGCCCGTGTTTTTATGGGTCTTGGCAATGTTGCATGAATCCGAACGTAAAACATTCGAGTCCCCTACCCACTATGCAACTTGTTACCGATCATTATTCACCATTGATTCTGTTTCTGGAACATTCAAATGTGACAGAGTCCAGTCTAGCTCCACAACTAATAACTTCACAATTTATTTTGCAAGACGAACTGGTTAATGAAAAATGTACTCGTTTAGATCCACTTTCTGAGCTTTTGCAGAATTTCCCCGAGTTACATTCTTACTCTTCTACTTATAAAGATGAGATTGTGGTAAAGAAGGAAGACGGTTTACTACTCGTTCTCATGGCTAATGGTTATGAACCTACAACTGAAGAATTAAAGGAATTGAAGCTGGAAATTGAGCCCCGCTCAATAGTTGAGATTCACAGCGGGTCCACGCTTATTCCAGAGGATGTCAATTTGGGGAAGACAATCTATAAAGACCCATTTGACCAAGATCCACCAACAAGAATAAAAGTTTTACTGAAAACCGCACTTGGAAGGGAGTCATGTGTTAACCCTCGGGTTAGGTTATCCTTTTTCGGGAAACTAAAAAAGGATTTATCACATATAATATACACCACCCGAGGTGTAAATGATTGGCTCACTATTATGATCCGTGGAACTTTTTCCACCGACTTCACGTCTCGTCCGATAAAGTGTGGGGGAGTTTAACCCCACTAGGCATTAAATTTGGGGTCGAGTCGAGTGCATGATGCGTTAATAAAAGTGCACGATGTTTTTCAAGATTTTAGTGACACTAGCATTAAAATTCAGCAAGGTACCTATAAAATTAGAATTTGTGTAATGAAGATCAAGGAATGAAGGATGCGCCATCGCTCACCTATATTCCACGATGTCCAGGTTTTTGTACCTAGGTTTTTTGAACTCCTTTTTCTCACTATTGCCCTCTCGAATTTAATTTTTACTGATTTTAAGTAATGAGGGCATTACTTAATCTTAAGTGTGGGGGATGGTATAAATTCTCTTGGGTATTCAAACAGTATTCAACTTGGCTCATTTTCGTAATTTAATGGGAAATTTTAAAATTTTTTGAAATAAAAGTCTTAACGAAAAAACCAAGTGTGGGGGATTTTACCAATCTTTTCGAATTACTATCACCAAATTTTGCTAAGAAAAATGTTTAAAATACTTTTGGCTTGAAAGAAAAAAGAATAATGTCACTAAACCTAAAGGATGTATCTAGTCCATCCTTGAAGGAAGTAAAGTCTTCCGAATGTTACCTTACTTGATATAGCAAACTTCCTAAACTATGTCATTTCATACCAATATCATTTCACAATATAAAGGTAAAGTGGGAAGGGAAAGTCTTGAACTTTCAAACCCGAAAATAAACTTGGTAGGGTAAATCCAAGTCGTTATCCAGTGTAAGACCGATTACGGTGAATAAGCTGGAGCAGGATCTGTCCCACGCGATAGCTCGCAGTTTTAACCCTTGAATTAAAATGTACAAAATGTCATGAAAGACCGATATTAATATCGCATCAGGGGTGCCCGGTTAAGAGTTCCATGATACTACAATCATGGGGGCGGATAGCTTGCTAATCGCCGGCTGAGACTCCGGTTTTCAGTTACCCTCAACCGGAATTTGAGGTTAAAACCAGAAAACGTGTCTAGTGTAAAAACTAGCATGACATTTTCAAAATCATAAAACGTTTTCACAAGATCCAATTTTCCCTAAGGATCCAAATTTTTCGGAACTTACAACAAAGTTCATTTCTCCCGAGCAATCCAAATGTGTGCGTGTGTTTCATATATTGTGTGTGTACCTCAACGAGTGTGTATTCCCAATTGTGTAACATGTGTTTCATATAGCGTGAGTTTGTGTTCCAAAAGAACGTGTGTGTTTCGTGTACTTCGTGTGACTAGTGTAAACTTGTGTACTATATCGTGTGAGTGTGATTCCTATTATTGTGTTCTCCATTAAATGTGTGTGTATTCTATTTTGTGTTTTGTATTAGTATTTTTGAAGCAAGACTTGCTTGAAGACAAGCAAGAGTTAAGTGTGGGGGATTTGATATTGCTCAAATTAGACATATCTTTAGTCGCAATATCAAGTTCTATCGTTGTTTATTTCGTGTGTAAATATAGTATTTTCGTTTGTATTCCATTTTATTGTAAAATAGTTAGAATCATTGTGTAATTGAAGAAATATGGAAGATTTTGGATGATACTTCTCAGAGATCGAAAACAAGTCAAAAAGTCGATAAATAGTAGAGTGCGCCAAGGAGTGTGCCACGGGTGTGCACTCAGCTCACTCGTCCAAATTTTGATCAGAGAATTCTGAGAGCTGTAGAAATAGTGCGCGCTACTATAGTGTGCTCGGCACACTCCTGAGCGCACTTCAGCCTGTAAAGCAGATTGAACGCGTAAATTCGAGCTGTAAAGTGTTTTTGGGGTTGGTGAACAGTGCGCTCAGCGCACCCCAAATAGTGCGCTCGGCGCACTCCACTTTTCGTGCAGATTATTCCCTTTTTAAAACCCTGTCCAGCATCATTCAAAAGACACCACTACATAGTCATTTTCAGAGGCAGAGGTTACGATTCAAGGTGATCCTTGGAGTAATCCAGGATCACCTAGTCCATCATTTCAATTCGGAATCAAGAATCACCAGGATCATCATCCAAGATTGCTTCAAGAGGTCGATTCTTGTTAGTTCAATGAATTCTATCTTTGTTTCCAGTTTGTTATTGTCTTTAAATATGATTGTTAGCTAGTTCTTTTTATGCTTGTCTAGATTAATAATCGAGATGTTGATTGTTTACCTTTGTTGATTGATTGTTCTTATGCATGATAGTTTGATGTTTGAATACAAGAACCATTCTTGTTAAGTTTAATCTTTTCGATTCAATTAGTCAGTATACTTGTTCAACTAAGAAACACCATCTTGTTGATTTAGTATATTGATTTGCACCTAGTGACAAGTGTTTGCCCGTCTTTTACCAAAAGGGGTAAGTTGCGTTCAAATGATTAATCTATATAGGAATGTAAGAACGACTCTTGTAGATACTTTCGGATAGCTTAATTGATATGTGTAGTTGTCTAGGAGAACTATCAATTCCCTAGAATCTGTTATACATACTTTCATTTCTTAATTCCATATAACTAATAAGTGTTAGTAATTTGCCTTATCTAGTGACGTTTATAAGGATCCTATTGCTACATTAAATTGATTACTTGGGTTAGGTAAATTGGGCATTTAACCGGACCAAGGGAATGAATTAAACTAAACCATTAGTTGACATAGGAGTGGATCATGATCAACACATCATTGGCATGATTATCATTCAAGTCTTTAGGCTAGTTGAATTAATTGATTACAAATAGGAGGTCTTAGATGACAAGAACATCACTTGCATCGTGTAATCCCGTTTGAGTGTTTGCACAAGACTACTCTTGTAAACCAATTAATTAGTTCTCGTACGTAGTCAATCAATCCAGTCTTAATCCTAAAACAACAATCAACATTCGAGGTTAAAAAGTCTAGACGAGCATATTTGTTTAATTTGATATAAAAACTATCTTTTCATTTTTATAAATCTAAAATACCAAAAATATTGTCCTTTAAACTTATTTCTTTATTGATTTGTCCATCGTTAAACGGAAACTCAATATCTTGTATTTGTTTGATTTCATTTTATCTAGTTAAAACTCAATTTAGTTTATACAATCTTAACTTACACATATAACTGTCCTTGGAACGATACACAGATTTTACCATTATCTATACTACTACACGATCGGGTACACTGCCCGTTAGTGTGTGTAATCTTTAAAAACGGTATTTTCCATACAAAAATTCATATACCACGTTTCACACATCATTTGTAGTCGACTTAATTAATGGAGACGCAAAGAAAGCGATCCTTTCCATCCACCGACTTTCCCTCTTGGCATAGATCCTGAAGCACTTACCAGCGAACCTATCCGAAACACCATTTTCAGCCTCATTTCCAGGGTAGCTCGTCACGATTATATTCTATCTAAAATTCTAAACCTTATTCATCTACTCGTTCCGACCGACAATCATCCCGGAATAATAGGAGAAGTCAACGAAATTCGCGCTCGAGTAATCAATTTGGAGAATATGGTGCAAAATTTACCAGCTTCTGTAATATCACCGGCACTAATAGTACCACCAACAACACAAGCCTTAACATCACACGCCTCAACATTTCGATATGTACCTCGAGCATAATCATCGTTCTACATGACGTTCAACATCATTTATCTTCGTTCGACATGATGATTATGTAATCTCTAATGTTTTAGAGATTATGTACTCTAGTTCTAACCGTAAATCATATGAGTTTAATATCATATCAACTCATTAAATCCATGATTTCATCTGAAGAAAATATATATGTATATATATTTTCATAAAGATTGTAATTAAAAATTCTTTTGTACAAAATGTTAATGGTGAAAATATTTTAACTGGTAGGTAATACCCGAGGAATATTTAAATGTCACATTAATAAGTTACACTGTACATTCTTCGAATCTGATTCAACGGTCATTTACTATCCTACTTATATCCACTGATATACGAATCTGTTCACCACAGAATAATCATTTTCATTCAATTTCATATTTGGATTATGACTTACCAGAAATCCAACAAGTGGCATAATGAAGAAAACATTGGATCAAAATAAAAAGTTGTTAGAAACAAACAAATTAACTATGAGAAATTTTGTTAAGAATCCACGCTAACAAAATCCTAGCAAACTGTTCCTAGCTAACTATTAATTCCTTATTACATTTAATTATCGCAATTTATTTATCGTCATTTAATTTCTGTTATTTATTTTACGCACTTTATTTATCGTCATTTAAATACTGTTATTTACGCATTTCAAATATCGGGACACGTATACAATGTTTTGACATATCATATCGACGCATCTATATATATTTTTTGGAATAACCATAGACACTCTATATGCGGTAATGCTGGAGTTAGCTATACAGGGTTGAGGTTGATTCTAAAATAATATATATACTTTGAGTTGTGATCGAGTCTGAGACATGTATACAATGGGTCAAGATACGTATTAATTAATTCGAATATTATATATTAAACTACATGTGAATTATTGAATTACTAACTGTGGACTATTAATTGTGGACTACCAACGATTGGACAATTAAAATGAATTAAAAATATTGACTATAACATATGACACTAAACATTTCTTCAAGTTTGCCACTTGATTTCATCTTAAACCTCATTTGCATCTTGACGATTACAATCTGCGTTCAAACATTTCATGATTCTTGAAAACACCTCAACCGAAAGGATGAACCAACCGCACCTCATCTACGGGAGAAAAGATTAATGCATATAGTTATGCACCTAAAAACACTCGGAACCTGAGTAAACATTTAACACGTATTTGTGCTAGCTCCTTTGGCGTTATTATTACCAAAAATAACTTTGCAATCCCTCTCCAAATTAGACAATTTTGTCACAGCTCCAACAAATCAACATCGACTTTTCATTCGAATAAACTCTATTATAACTTTGATATATAAGTTCGCCCTTCGTCATCGTTACCGGGAAACCGTTTATATTCCACCACATTAACAGTAAACTTACCAGCAACTTAGCCAAAGCCACAATTTCTCGAATTTTCTTGCTAATTTGTAAGATTTTCTTGTAAAATTCGTAATTTCTAAGATTTTCTCGCTCATTTCTCGATATTTTTGTAAAATCTCGTAAAACGTATATAAATTTTTATTAAAAAAAACTATAAATTCAACGTAATTCAACGTCCGAGATCTCTCCGAGATTATTCTGAGATGCCGAGATCTCTCTAAAAAAGTCCAAACGAGATCTCCCCGAGATCCGAATTCTCCAACCTTGGTAATGGTTTTATGGTGATCACAAGAATGCAGGTTACAGTTGGTCTCTTCTTTATTGAACATGAATACTAATACTAATACTATATCCACCCAGGTTCTGTTACCCATCTATTACAATACTCTTATTACAGTTCAAGAAAACTATTATGCTACCCTTTTTTGTTTTGATTTCACCCCCCTTAGAGTAAAAAGGTCACAATTGGGAAAATTTCAATTAGCTTGGTGGGATTAGTATCTATTTAATACACTAATTATCACTTGTTTTCTCAATAGATAGTAAATCAACTTTTAATGCCACATGATTTAATTTTTAAAGCCCATAAAAAACTGAAAAAGGTAAAAGGTTTTTCCCTATTCAGGCTACCCGCGATGGCGAGTAATCCGACCCCGTACTCTGATGTACGCAACCTAGCATGATTACTCCCCGGCTGTTTCCAACCCATCAATGGCCACCACTAAATATTTATCCTAGATAGGATTCGAACATGAGACCTCTGCAAGGAGCTCAGTGCCCCAATCACTGGGCTATCTTCTACCTATAAAAAAAAGTATCATTCAATTAGTGACATCACAGAAGACCCATTATATTTATAATTGATTTATTTTTTCATTATTTGGATCATTCATTGTGTCTTAAAAGATGACCAAGGAGTTAGAATAATGGAGACTCTAGTTGTTGTAACGACTCAAAACCGTTTAATTAAAACAGGTCAATTTTTTTTTAAAGACAAGAGCGGCGCACCAAGCCTAGGTACGGCGCTTTTGATGCCAAAAGCGGCGCTTCTACTGCCTGATGAAAAACACCACCAAAGACTGACCAGGAGCGGCACTTTTACCACAAAAGCGGCGCTCCATGTCATACCCCGTCCTAATCCATCTGGACGAAGTCACCAACATCTGGTTCCATTGCGATGATCGACTCCAAATAATGTCTCTAATATGAGCAAATGCACAACGGAAGATTTCTTTCATACCTGAGAATAAACATGCTTTCAAGTGTCAACCAAAAGGTTGGTGCGTTCATAGGTTTATCATAAAACAATAAAATTCATCATTTTGATAGACCACAATATTTAAATGCTGCATGGTACAAATGGGCCCGAATCCTATACCCACCTGTAATGTACATGCGATATCTTTTAAATACAGTACACCTTTCTCGTGTACGAAATCCTTTTTCATAAATCTTAGTAACCGTACACATATCTCGTGTACAAAATATAATACACATAACCTGTGTATAAAAATATTCTCTCGATACATAACATTCACATCAATTGGTGGTAATTATCATGTCCACATAATTCAATGGTGGCAATTATCATGTCCACATAATTCAATGGTGGAAATTATCATGTCCACATAATTCAATGGTGGCAATTATCATGTCCACATAATTCAATAATAATCCGCAGAACTTCTGTCTGCATAATAGTTCATTCGAGGAATGTTTTGCTTGTGTCTATCTCGTCAAACATTTATAAAAGCATTTCATGTATTCGCAGTTCAAAATATATTTCAAAAGCATTTAATAAAGCAGTTGTAAAAACAGCGCATGTATTCTCAGTCCCAAAAATGTAAAGAGTAAAAGGGAGCAAATGAACTCACAATACGATATTTTGTAGTAAAAATATGCATACGACGGAACTGAACAATGCAGGGTTGACCTCGGATTCATGAACCTTTGAAGAACAATCTTCCTAAAAAAATTGCCATAGACCGGGCTCGAACCCGCGACCTCTCGCTAACCCGAAAACTCCCCAAACCATTGCTCTGTGATTACTTTTCTATTTTAATTCCCCACTTTATTTAATATAATTGTTTTAATCTGTTTAACTTTCTTCTTCTTCTTCATTAATTTCTTTTTCTAAAACTATCCTCATTATCCTAATCCCTCTTCATCATTCGATAATCATCACATAACGTTAATATCATCATCATCAACATTTCAACATTAACGGTTCACAATCATCATCATCAATATCATCTAACATCTTATATTATTATCTTCATAACCCTAATCATAATCATAATCGTGCTCATCATCACATCATAATTATCCTCTTCATCGGTTCATAATCATTATCATCTTGATTCTATTTAACATCATTCTAAACTAAAATCATCATCATTACCATCGTGTTTTAATTCAAACGATGAAACAGGAAGGACAATGTAGCTGTAACCGTCTTAGAAGATGGTTTTAGTGATACAAGCCCCATAACCGATAGCCCAATCAACTTACTCAAGCCCATATCTAATTATATGGTCCACTTCATGAATTAATTAGGGTGCACAGGATATAATATGTTTTAGTCTTCGATTAAAAGGAACAGACAGCCAGCAGTGAATAAAATAAAACATGTGGAATTATCTTGTTAAGGATTGTCGGCCATTAAGAAGAAAAGTCGATGGGGTCAGTTAAACAGAAGAGTGAAACAGAAAAAAAATGGATGGATTGGAAAATAGCTAGGCCCCCCATCAATATAATCAAGTACTCGGTCACAAAAAAAAGGATCAAGACGTGCTGTGGTAACAACGTTGATTGAGCAGGAAAAATAATTTTTGCAACAGTGATGAGTCACGATATTGTGTTGGTTTCTTATGGATTGAAAACAGAAAGCAACTACAGCAGAAGCTGTCATCACAGTAGTTTGGGTCTTGATGGTTTTGATGGTGATTGTTGAGTTCATTGAATAAGAAAACAAGGATGTAAGGGTGTATCTTGGATTGTGGGTTAGCAGAGAAATAGAAAACAGGAACACGTATTGATGGTTTCAAGCTGTCAAAACAGATTATACATGATCATGGTAATTTGGGTTTCGATTCCGGTTTCAAAACAGAAAAAGGGAGAGATAGAGAGAGATAATTGTAACAACCCTCACTTTTCGACTTCTAAATTACTGAATTAACTCTAGAGTTATATGTCTGACTATATGTATTAAGGGTTGTTATATACAATTAAATATTGACCGAATAGTAATTTTTAGTCAACAATGTACGCTTAAATAAATAATATATTATTAATTTATATAATTTGAAATAATTTAACTAAGTATATAAACTTTGTATCACTTTTATTATTTAGTTAATGTATTATATATTTAACTATATAATAAATCCAATTATATATAAATGTAATAATATTTACAAACTTACTAAAGCTATAGTTTAATAATTAAAATCATAATTATTATTAAAAATACAAAATACCGAATTATTTATTATTTTTATGCAAAATTTGTATTTATTAATTAAATAAAAAAAAATATATTATTGACAAATATTCTTGGAAAAACATTAAATAAATTTGTTTATTTACATAAAAAAAATCCTTAAAATAAATAAAAAATAAATAAATAAATTACTTTTTAATTAAAAATTTTAATGGAAAAACTACTTTTATTATTTTATTTTGTGCATTATCCCATGACGTAACATTTAATACTTTTTAATTTTAAAATCCCATTAAGAATTAAATATTTCTTTTTCTTTTAATTATTTTATTCTTTTTACCTAATTTTTTCAAGTATAAATACCCCTCATTTCTCATTCAAACTCGCACCAAAATTTTTCTCATTCTCTCTTTGAAGAATTACTACTAGTAAGTATTCTTTTCTTACTTTTTATTTTTTTTACTTTTTACTTTTTACTTTTTACTTCGGTTATTATTTTTACCGATATATGTAAATAATGTTATAAATTATATGCAATTAAAAATAAAATAAATAACATGTATACACTATTACTATTACTAGCACCTATAACCTACTACTTATATTGTAACATAAAAACATTTTGGGATATGTATTAGAGATGTATAAATCTTCGAACTTTCTTGACGAATGGTTTCTATGAGATTCTAGGCAGAGGGTTTGGATTTCCGATTTAAAGGGTCCTATGGCTCAAGCCCCTAGATCTAAATTAGCCATTCGAAGGAAAAGGGGTGATTGGAAGCTTATCTAATACGGCAAGTATCCTAAAATGGAAAACACTGATAAAAGTAGAAACTCTCTAGTCATAGGAACTTAGTAAAATAAGAAACTTTCTAAAAATGGAAACTTTATAAAAATAGTAACTTACTAGGAATAGAAACTTAGTAAAACAAACTATACTTAAACACATACTTAAACTTAAACATGGGCAAAATACTTAACTACTCTTAAATGTCAATAGGTTGACTTTCCTGCTCACTCGTTCAACTCTTTATTCCGAGGAATAACTCTCTCTCTACTTACTAAGGTGAATTCATAGCCCCTCTTTATTGCTAGCAAACTTACTTACTTTACTTGGGGTGAGACACATGCTGTTTTTACTTTTTACAATTTAGACACAAGTACCAAACTGTTAAACTATGCTATACCCAGCTATGTCCGACTAAGTCCCTACAGTGATATTTTTAATTGCTGCTGCATGCTTAATTATTGGGGGTAGGCCTATCGGGAGTAACGTCCCCGATACATTTGACTAAGTCTTTGTATTACTTGATAATGAAATTAAACCGACAAGGACAGACACAACTTGTCATGGGGCAAACTTGAACGTTTAGTCTAAATATCACGCATTGGCATAACTTTTTGATCCTGCGGGAGATCAACTTTACAAACTAAATCTTGTGGTCTAAAACAACGACAAACTTTTTGTTAAACCTATGAACTTCACTCAACCTTTTTGGTTGACACTTTAGCATGTTTTGTCTCAGGTGCTGTTTGATTCAAGCTCTTATACTTACTGCTTATGTGATGCTACTTGGACATAGGATCAAGAGATATCGCATTTATTACTTCTGCATGTGAACATTTACGATATTGTTATTCCTGTCATTGTAACGACATTTCATTTTCCGCTGCGTACTCATTAAAGTTAAATTCATTATTTAGTATTGTTCTCGTTTATTATAATATGTTGGTATGTTTTGATAATAGTGACGTTCCTTCCAGACCCTATTGGGAGGACGTTACAGATTGGTATTAGAGCATAACCAGGCTATTATAGAGAACCAGGATTGCATTTTTATGTGTTTCTTACTTGTTAGCTAGGGTGCCTTAGCAATCTAGGAAACTATAACCTTTCCTGCCTTAGAATTAAAGCACTTAGGATTGCCCCATAATCTTAACGATTATGCTTTAATAAACTTGACTTAAAGATTCTAATCAAAATATCCTTCCTAATGTTAGGATGTCTAATTATCATCAAACGACCAAAATGAATCTTTTCAAGCCAACCGAAAAAGATACTGAAAGGTCTTCCACAGAAAGACCAGTCCAAAGTCCACCTTATGGCTTTGGTCGTCCTCCCTCACCAAATTATAGCCCAAATACTACTCTAAAGTTACATGGGTCTCCTGAATACTATCCAACCCCGAGGAATAAAGACAAGAGGAAATGTTTTGAAGAAACTGGGCCGTCAAAGAAAAGATCCCGATCTCCTTTCTACGATGAAGTTGATGCCAAGTACGAGCTCATGAATCTGCGAAAAACTACCGATGACCTAATTCGCCATATTGCAAGGATCGATTTTCAAATGAAGGAAAAAGACCTAGCGATCAAGAAGCTCATGGAGGAAAATGCTGAACTAAAGAAAGAGATAAAGTTGGTGAAGTATGAAGGTGATAGAAATACCCGATGGGGGAAGCAATCTCTCTCTTGCCTAAGAGAAGATGTTGACCTTAGATTGAAGATGGAGTAAAACCGCTTGAATAATCAACTTTCTATAAGAGACCACAAGTACCATGTAATCAACAATGAAGTTTCTAACATTTATGATAATCTCGAGTTCCTGCATGAGAAACAAAAGGCGAGGAACGAGAAAGTTGATGAGTTTATGAAGAAGGTGGAGGATGAGAAGAAGAAATATGAAGATTACTTCAATCTTAATATTTCCTAGATTATTTTTCCAATTCCTTGTCTATGTAAAGGTTATGCCTTAAACTATTCCTATTTCCGAATCGTGTAATAAAGGCTTATTTAATGCCTCGTTCTAATAATATAAAGTGTTTTATTAATATCATGCGATATCAATACTTTATTTTATTCATACTTGTGATTGCTCAAACGTATAACTTGTTAAACTTATCAAACATATGTTCACTTTTATGTAGTGACATCATGGTTCGTTCAGCTGCACCTACCGTTAACAACGTTGTGTTAACTACTGAACAATTCCAACAGTTACTCGCTGCCGCCCAAGGCAACGCCCAAGCTAATCATGCTAATACTCAACTGAAACCTTGTTCCTACAAGGATTTTTCAAACTGTCATCCTCCTGCATTTAAGGGGACTGAAGAAGCTGTTGAACTAGTCCGTTGGTTCGAGAAGATGGAATCTATTTTTCGTATTTGCAACTGTGGTGATAACGATCGAGTAAAGTATGCCACTAGCTCATTGGGTGGCAATGCTTTAACTTGGTGGACTGCTCATGCCAAGTCCATAGGAATTGATAATGCTAATGCAATTTCATGGGATGAACTCAAAAGCATGATGGTCAACAAATTCTGTCCTCGAAGTCAAGTTTAGAAACTTGAAGCTGAGTTCTGGGAACTCAAGGTCAAGGGTACTGACATTGAGAACTATACCAATCGTTATCTGGAGCTATCTACTCTATGTCCTGAAATGTTTCCTACTGAAGCTAGAAGAATTGAGCGGTATATTGAAGGTCTTCCCGAGGATGTTCAAGGGAATGTTATTGCCGCTGAGAAGGTTACTTTGGATGCTGTGATTCTCATGGCACAAAATCTCATGTTGGCCAAGAGAAGAAGGGCATCGACCAATAAGCAAGTTGAAACTAAGGGTAATGATGGTAAGAGGAAGTTTGAGCCATCTCAAGGTTCGGCTCAGAATTATAATAAGAAGCCTGCAGATGGTTCAAGGTCGAATTATAAGGGTACTTATCCTTTCTGTATTCATTGTGAAAGGCATCACCCGGGGAAGTGTACTGCGGTTTGTGCGTTGTGTAAGAAAGTGGGACACGTTTCTAAGACGTGTAAGACTCCTCCGAAGGATAAGGCTATTGTTCCAGCCAAAGCTCCTCCTACATGCTATACTTGTGGAGAGAAGGGACACATTAGTCCGAATTGTCCTAAGAAGAAAGATAATCCCGCTACTGGAGCTAATGCTACTGCTGCGAAGGTTCGTGCGTTTGTTATTACTGCTGCTGAAGCCCGAGATGAAGATGAAGTTATCACGGGTACGTATCTTGTCAATAATTTCTATGCAACTATTTTATTCAATACTGGTGCTGACAGAAGTTACGTGTCTAGTGATTTTTGTACCCTATTTGCTGAAAAGCCTCAACCCTTAGAAACTAAAAGATTAGTAGAAGTAGCCAATGGAAAGGTCATGCAAGTCGATAAAGTCTATAAAAACTGCAACCTAATCTTAGCTGATAAAGAATTTAAGATAGACCTTTTGCCGGTCGAGCTCGGAAGTTTTGACGTCGTAGTTGGAATGGACTGGTTACGTCCATTGAGAGCTGCCATCATGTGTTACGATAAAACCATTCATGTTCCATTGGGAAATGGAGAGACTCTTATCATCCAAGGTGAAAAGAGTGGTTCCAATCTCAATATTATCTCCTGTATTAAAACCCGCAAACATCTTATAAAAGGTTATCCAGCTATTCTAGCCCACGTTAAGATGATCGAATCAAAAGAGAAGTGTATTGAAGATGTATCAGTGGTTAAAGACTTTCCCGATGTGTTTCCCGAAGATCTTCCAGGTCTTCCACCTCCTCGACAAGTTTAATTTCAAATTGATTTAGCTCCCGGTGCTGCTCCTATTGCTAAAGCACCATACCGTTTAGCACCTTCTGAAATGAAGGAACATTCCAACCAGCTCCAAGAACTATTGGATAAAGGTTTCATTCGTCCAAGTTCGTCCCCATGGGGAGCTCCTATTCTATTTGTTAAAAAGAAGGATGGTACGTTAAGGATGTGCATTGATTACCGCGAACTTAACAAGCTTACTATCAAGAACCGTTATCCGTTGCTACGTATTGATGATCTATTCGACCAACTTCAAGGGTCAATTGTTTATTCAAAGATTGATTTGAGGTCCGGATATCACCAACTTAGAGTCAAGGAATCTGATATTCCTAAGACTGCTTTTCGCACTCGTTATGGGCACTATGAATTCTGTGTCATGCCTTTTGGTTTGACCAATGCTCCTGCCGTTTTCATGGATCTCATGTACCGTGTCTGCAAACCTTATCTCGATAAATTTGTCATTGTTTTCATTGATGACATTTTGATCTACTTCAAGAGTGAGAAGGAACATGAGCAACATCTGCGTGTGATTCTTGAACTCTTACGAAAGGAACAACTCTACGCTAAGTTTTCTAAGTGCAAGTTTTGGCTCAAAACCGTACAATTCCTCGGACACGTTGTTGATATTAATGGAATACATGTCGATCCAGCTAAGATTACCGCTATCCAGAACTGGGAGATACCAAAGACTGCGAAGCATATTCGTCAATTTTTGGGACTTGCCGGTTATTATCGGAGATTCATAAAGGATTTTTCCCTTCTTGCCAAACCTCTTACGAAGCTAACTCAAAAAGGGAAGAAGTTTGAGTGGTCTGAAGAACAGGAATCTGCTTTCAAGATTCTGAAAGAGAAGTTGACCACAGCCCCGATTCTATCTTTACCTGAAGGTACTGACGATTTTGTTGTTTACTGCGATGCCTCAAAGCAAGGCTTTGGTTGTGTTTTAATGCAACATGAAAAGGTTATTGCCTACGCATCTAGACAGTTGAAGAAACACGAGGAGAACTATACCACACACGACCTTGAGTTAGGTGCCGTGGTATTTGCATTAAAGATATGGAGACATTATCTATATGGTACCCAGTTTACGGTGTACACTGACCATAAAAGTCTTTGACACATCTTTGATCAAAAACAGCTGAATATGAGGCAAAGCCGATGGCTCGAGTTATTGAACGATTATGACTGTAAGATGGAATATCATCCTGGCAAGGCAAACGTAGTTGCTGATGCCCTTAGTCGAAAAGACGATGTTAAACGTGTTCGTGCCTTAAACCTGAAAATCAAATCAAATCTTATATCACGAATCTGCGAAGCTCAACTGAAAGCTATTAAACCAACACTTATCGAAGGTGAAGGACCTATCGGTTTCGAGAACCAACTCCAAGTGAAAGCTAATGGTACACGGTACTTTGGCAACAGAATTTGGGTTCCTCGCTTCGGTAATCTCCGTGAACTAGTCTTGGATGAAGCGCATAAGACTCAGTATTCTATTCATCCAGGTTCCAGTAAGATGTACCACGATGTGAAGGAATTCTACTGGTGGCCTAATATGAAAGCCGACATTGCTACTTATGTTAGTAAGTGTCTCACTTGTTTGAAAGTCAAGGCTGAACATCAAAAGCCTTCTGGTCTGTTGACACAACCCGATATTCCGCAGTGGAAGTGGGAATGTATCGCTATGGACTATATTACTAAATTGCCCAAGACTTCTAGTGGAAATGATACTATATGGGTCATAGTAGATCGTCTTACTAAATCTGCTCATTTCTTACCGATCAAGGAGACCGACAAGATGGAGAGATTGTCACAACTGTATATCAAAGAAATTGTATCTCGTCATGGTGTTCCTATATCAATAATATCCGATCGCGACAGTAGATTCACTTCCAGATTCTGGAAATCCTTACAATCTGCTCTTGGAACTCAACTCGACATGAGTACTGCTTATCATCCACAAACCGATGGTCAAAGTGAACGAACCATTCAAACATTGGAAGATATGCTTCGTGCTTGTGTTATCGACTTCGGCAAAGGCTGGGATAGACATTTGCCTTTAGTTGAATTCTCTTACAATAATAGTTACCACTCAAGTATTAAGGCTGCACCTTTTGAGGCCTTATACGGACGAAAATGTAGATCCCCACTGTGCTGGGATGAATTAGAGGACAGACAGTTAACTGGTCCTGAAATCATACACGAGACAACTGAAAAGATAGTTCAGATTAAGAAACGAATAGAAACTGCTCGCAGCCGACAGAAGAGCTATGCTAATAAAGGTCAAAAAGATTTGGAATTCCAAGTTGGTGACAAAGTCATGTTAAAAGTATCCCCTTGGAAAGGCGTCATTCGTTTTGGTAAACGAAGCAAACTAAGTCCGCATTTTGTTGGACCCTTCAAGATTACTGAAAGGATCGGACCCGTGGCTTATCGATTAGAATTAACTGCTGAACTTAGCAGCGTACACAATGTATTTCATGTCTCGAATCTTAAAAAGTGTCTCGCTGATGACACTCTCGTTATTCCTTTGGATGACATTCGCATTGATGATAAAATGCACTTCATAGAGGAACCCGTAGAACTCATGGACCGATCTGCTAAACGCTTAAAACAAAGCACCATACCTATTGTTAAGATCCGTTGGAATTCATGACGTGGCCCCGAGTATACCTGGGAACGTGAAGACCAAATGAAATAGAAATATCCCCATCTCTTCTCAACCGCTGATGCATCCGAGAAGTCTACCTAAAACTTCGGGACGAAGTTTTTATTAACGGGGAGGTACTGTAACAACCCTCACTTTTCGACTTCTAAATTACTGAATTAACTCTAGGGTTATATGTCTGACTATATGTATTAAGGGTTGTTATATACAATTAAATATTGACCGAATAGTAATTTTTAGTCAACAATGTACGCTTAAATAAATAATATATTATTAATTTATATAATTTGAAATAATTTAACTAAGTATATAAACTTTGTATCACTTTTATTATTTAGTTAATGTATTATATATTTAACTATATAATAAATCCAATTATATATAAATGTAATAATATTTACAAACTTACTAAAGCTATAGTTTAATAATTAAAATCATAATTATTATTAAAAATACAAAATACCGAATTATTTATTTTTTTATGCAAAATTTGTATTTATTAATTAAATAAAAAATAAAATAAAATAAAATAAAATATTATTGACAAATATTCTTGGAAAAACATTAAATAAATTTGTTTATTTACATAAAAAAAATCCTTAAAATAAATAAATAAATAAATAAATTACTTTTTAATTAAAAATTTTAATGGAAAAACTACTTTTATTATTTTATTTTGTGCATTATCCCATGACCTAACATTTAATACTTTTTAATTTTAAAATCCCATTAAGAATTAAATATTTCTTTTTCTTGTAATTATTTTATTCTTTTTACCTAATTTTTTCAAGTATAAATACTCCTCATTTCTCATTCAAACTCACACCAAAATTTCTCTCATTCTCTCTTTGAAGAATTACTACTAGTAAGTATTCTTTTCTTACTTTTTATTTTTTTTACTTTTTACTTTTTACTTTTTACTTTTTACTTTTTACTTCGGTTATTATTTTTACCGAAATATGTAAATAATGTTATAAATTATATGCAATTAAAAATAAAATAAATAACATGTATACACTATTACTATTACTAGCACCTATAACCTACTACTTATATTCTAACATAAAAACATTTTGGGATATGTATTAAAGATGTATAGATCTTCGAACTTTCTTGACGAATGGTTTCTATGAGATTCTAGGCAGAGGGTTTGGATTTCCGATTTAAAGGGTCCTATGGCTCAAGCCCCTAGATCTAAATTAGCTATTCGAAGGGAAAGGGGTGATTGGAAGCTTATCTAATACGGCAAGTATCCTAAAATGGAAAACACTGATAAAAGTAGAAACTCTCTAGTCATAGGAACTTAGTAAAATAAGAAACTTTCTAAAAATGGAAACTTTATAAAAATAGTAACTTACTAGGAATAGAAACTTAGTAAAACAAACTATACTTAAACACATACTTAAACTTAAACATGGGCAAAATACTTAACTACTCTTAAATGTCAATAGGTTGACTTTCCTGCTCACTCGTTCAACTCTTTATTCCGAGGAATAACTCTCTCTCTACTTACTAAGGTGAATTCATAGCCCCTCTTTATTGCTAGCAAACTTACTTACTTTACTTGGGGTGAGACACATGCTGTTTTTACTTTTTACAATTTAGACACAAGTACCAAACTGTTAAACTATGCTATACCCGGCTATGTCCGACTAAGTCCCTACAGTGATATTTTTAATTGCTGCTGCATGCTTAATTATTGGGGGTAGGCCTATCGGGAGTAACGTCCCCGATACATTTGACTAAGTCTTTGTATTACTTGATAATGAAATTAAAACGACAAGGACAGACACAACTTGTCATGGGGCAAACTTGAACGTTTAGTCTAAATATCACGCATTGGCATAACTTTTTGATCCTGTGGGAGATCAACTTTACAAACTAAATCTTGTGGTCTAAAACAACGACAAACTTTTTGTTAAACCTATGAACTTCACTCAACCTTTTTGGTTGACACTTTAGCATGTTTTGTCTCAGGTGCTGTTTGATTCAAGCTCTTATACTTACTGCTTATGTGATGCTACTTGGACATAGGATCAAGAGATATCGCATTTATTACTTCTGCATGTGAACATTTACGATATTGTTATTCCTGTCATTGTAACGACATTTCATTTTCCGCTGCGTACTCATTAAAGTTAAATTCATCATTTAGTATTGTTCTCCTTTATTATAATATGTTGGTATGTTTTGATAATAGTGACGTTCCTTCCAGACCCTATTGGGAGGACGTTACAATAAGATAGAAGGAAGACGTTGGTGGTTTGTTTGGTTCACGATAGTGTATTGTGGATCTTCGTTCAACAACCCAATAGTGATAATAGTGAAAACAAGAGTTGCACGTAATTGTTGAGTTGCAACCAGGAGTCGAGTAGTTAAATGGGTTAGATGGTTGTTTGGGTTGATCAAGCATATATATTAACTGAAGAAAAGAAAGAAGTTCGATGAGTTTGATCAAAATACAAAAGAGATTACCGTTTGCAGGTTATGGTTGAAAAGGATGGTGACCATAGTAATCGAATGAGAAGGTGATAGTAATGTTCTTGGTGTTTGTTGTCGTTGTTATTTGAAGATGATGAAAATGGTGGTGAGTGTCGAGCCATGGTTTAGTGATGGAGATGGTGGCGGTTGGTATAAGTAAAGCAGAAAGGAACAATAACCTGCTGTGGTGATGGGTGGTTTGTTCTCGTAACAGGAAAATAGAAACAGTCAAGATTCTGGTGATCTATGGTGGAGTTATGATAGTTTGATGGACTGAAGGTGGTGGTGGTGGTGATCTCTAGGGTGGTGATGGATGATTCAAGGTGCTGGTTTAGGCTGCTGAGTAGGTTAACGATCATGGTGATCTTTTAGTTGGCTTGAGTGCATATCTATCTATCTACTCTATGTATGCAGAGATATATAGAGAAAGATAATAATTATAATAATATAAAGTAATAAATATAATATAATAATGATCTTAATATGAATTTAAATGTGTTAGCATAGTTCAGTAGCCATAAATTTTAAATTTATCTGCCAACAGTTTTCACGGACTATTATCTCGTGCCCCGTTGTTCACTCAGTGGCGAATAAAAATCTTCGGAAAAATCCCAAATTTTTAAATTAACTTCCTTTATTTATTTTGGTCATTATTGTAAAAAATTTGCTCATTAGTTATGAAATAAAAATTACATTAATTATTCACTCCCAAACCCAAGTAAAATATAAAAAGTTTTAAAATTTAACAAATAGCTCTTAAATACATTTTATTAAGCCTATAATTTACAAAACCCATTTTCGGATCACCGTTTATTTTAAAATCACACAAGTTCATTTCTAACTTGATTAATAACTCTCAAAATGACAAACGAGCGTTTATTAAATAAATTCTAAATTTTATATATATATATATATATATATATATATATATATATATATTCAATATACTTTTCATATATATATAGATTTATAGTAATATCATATATTATTTTATTTACACAAATGAATTAAATCACAATAGTTTCTCTTTCATATATATATATATATATATATATATATATATATATATATATTTACAGATAGTGGTTCGTGAATCGTCAGGAATAGTCGATGGTCAATTGAATATATGAAATAGTTTAAAATTTTCGAGACTCAACATTACAACTTTGCTTATCTTGTAGAAATCAATATCATATTAAGTTTAAATTTGGTCGAAAATTTCCGGGTCGTCACAGTACCTACCCGTTAAAGAAATTTCGTCCTGAAATTTGAGTAGAGTTGTCATGGTTAACAATAAAAATGTTTTCATGATGAATATGAGTTGATAACTAGAGTTTTATCAACGTTGATTAATATGAATAAACAATTCGATTATTTGAAGAGTACGAATGAAGCTATCACAAAAGAGTGAAATAAGGTAAATAAAGATTCGTCTAAACTTTTGACGTAGTCGTGGTTGCTTTCCAGAATTCAAGGAATTTAAGGAAATCTCCTAATCAGAAAGAAAATGTAATAGCACAATTTATTAGCAACTGTTGGAATTACGAAAGAACGGAAATATCAAGAAAATATTTCCGGATTGTGCTTAGAGATTATGTAGAATGAAAGAGTCGTATAACATGGCACATGATGATGTTATGGTCTGTGAATCATCATGTTCCATTAGAAACTCAGCATGACTTACTGTAATATAATCACGTTGATCAATTGTCATTATATTATACTAACTCATGCATCAATTTCCAACACTACTTCAAAACATCCATAATTCAAATTCGAATTTTTCAGAATTTTAGAAACTAAAACAGTTTCTTCTATGATGTAATATAGATAGCGTGAAGAGATAAATGATTTCAGATAAGAATAGTTATGAAAATATCTTCAGAAATATCGAAAATATTTATGATGATATTTTGAAATTTCTAAGATCGAAAGTTATTGAAGAAAATTCTTCCGCAAGGATTTAGTATAATTAAGGAGCAAGATATTCGCTATAGATTTCATCAGGTACTGAATCGTAGACTGGGTGCTTTTCAGAATTTCAGAATGGAAGATCATAATTCTAAGAGTTAAATGTTATATGTATGCATATAACTGTTGATATTGAAACGCTGCGGGATTCGAAATACTGATTGCTAATTCCCGGTAGTTAGTATGACAATTATGGTTACAAGATACAGATGATTATATGATAAGGTTTTAATGAACAATTATAATGGTTCTTCGGAGATACTTACACCAACGAGTAATGAAGTTGCTGGTAAGTTTACTGCTAATGTGGTAGAATATAAACGGTTCCCCGATAACGATGATGAAAGGCAACTTATATATCACAGTTATAATAAGGTTAATCCGAATGAAAGCCGAAGTTGATTTGCTGGAGCTGTGACAAAATTGGCTATTTTGGAAAGGAAATGCAAAGTTATTTTCGGTAATAACAACTCCAAAGGGGCTAGCACAGATACGTGTTAAACGTTTACTCAAGTTCCGAGTGTTTTCAGGTGCATAACTATATGCATCAATCTTTTCTCCCGTAGATGATGTGCGGTTAGTTCATCCTCTCGATTGAGGGGTTTTCAGGAATCATGAAAGGTTTGAACGCAGACTGTAATCATCAAGATACAAATGAGGTTTAAGATGAAACCAAGTGGCAAACTTGAAGAAATGTTTAGTTTCATATGTTATAATCAATATTTTAATTCATTTTAATTGTCCAATGTTAGCAGTCCTCAGTTAATTGTCCAAAATTTATAATTCAATAATTCATATATAGTTTAATGTATAATATATTAATTAATACGTACCGTGACCCATTGTATACATGTCTCAGACTCGATCACAACTCAAAGTATATATATTATTATAGAATCAACCTCAACCCTGTATATCTAACTCGATCATTACCGCATATAGAGTGTCTATGGTTATTCCAAATAATATATATAAATGCGTCGATATGATATGTCAAAACTTTGTATACGTGTCCCGATATTTAAATGCGTAAATAACAGTATTTAAATGACGATAAATAAAGTGCGTAAAATAAATAACAGAAATTAAATGGCGATAAATAAAATTGTGAAAATTAAAATTGCGATAAATAAAATGTAATAAGGAATTAGCAGTTAGCTAGGAACAGTTAGCTAGAATTTTGTTAGCGTGGATTCTTAACAAAATTTCTCATAGTTAATTTGTTTGTTTCTAACAAATTTTATTTTTGTCCAATGTTTTCTTCATTATGCCACTTGTTGGATTCTGATAGGTCAAAATCCAAATATGAAATTGAATGAAAATGGTTATTCTACGGTGAACGGATACGTATATATGTGGATGTAAGAAGGATAGTAAATGACTGTTGAATCAGATTGAAAGAATGTACAGTGTAACTTATTAATGTGAAATCTAAATATTCCTCGGGTATTACCTACCCGTTAAAATATTTTCACCATTAACAGTTTGTACACATGAATTTTTAATTACAATCTTTATGAAAACATATATACATATATATTTTCTTCAGATGTAACCATGGATTTAATGAGTTAATATGAATCTCATTTGCTTTATCCTTAGAACTAGAATACATAATCTCTAAAACATTAGAGATTACATCCTTAGAACTAGAATACATAATTACAACCTGCTCTTTGCCTTTAGATACTTTGGATGCTGCCTCGCTATGCCTAGGAAGCATAGATGATTGACCCTTCATAGGCAGCATAGCTGGCTTGGAATAAGACTTCAAATTAATTTTCTTCTTTGCTTGTTTCTCCACTTGAATAGCCAGCTTGCAAGCACTCTCAAAAGTCCAGAGAGGCTGCATTTCAACTTGATCAGCAATAGAAGCAATTAAGCCTCCAACGAATCTTGCTATAGTGTGTTCTTCAGCTTCTTTAACATTTGTACGAATCTTGAGCTGCTCAAACTCTCTGATGTAATCAACAACATTCATGCTGCCTTGCTTGAGTGTATTCATCTGGATATACAGCTCTTGCTTGTAAGCTTGAGGAACAAACCTCTTTTGCATACACTCTTTTAACTTGGACTAGATTTTGATTGTTTTCTTCCATTCATATCGCCTTTCTTTTTTTAGATTATCATACCACATTGAAGCATACTTCTTTAATCTGATTACAACAACTTTAAAGGCCTTTTTATCATCGTAGCCTTTAACCTCCATAATTCTATCCATGGCCTGAACCCATTCAAAGTAATCTTCAGGATTAGAGGACCCTTCAAAATCAGGTGGATCTATCTTGATATCTTTCAAATCATCAGCTTTTTTCCTATGCCTTCTTCTTCTTTGTGAAGAAGCATGAGATCCATCAGTAGATTGGCTACCATCCTCAGATTCAGTACTAGAAGACATAATAGTTGTATCTCCATTTTCAGATCTGGGTCTATTTCTTCTTGGCACACCTTCTTCCAACAAATTAATCATTCTTTCCATCTGATGTTGTAGAGATTCAATAGCTCTATCTCTTCTAAGATTATGAGCTTCTTCAAGAGTCATGTCTCTAGGAATCTCAGCCATTTCAAACCAGATCTGGAAATATGCTTTTCAGCTTCAAAACAGAGTATGAACTGAAACAACAATAAAAATGATAATAAAGCTTCGATTTGAACAACCTAAGCTCTGATACCATGTTGATGCGTGATTATGACTTTAAAAATGCAATTTAGAACAATCTTTCTTCACCCAACAGATCTGAACACGAAACCCCCAATTTGTAACAGTAACAGCCCCAAAACAGAGTATAAAACTCTGAAATAAGAACACAAAGGATAGAAGAATCTAAACCCCAAATTGATAAAGATACCACCACAATTAGAGATCTAGAAACACTCCAAATCTTCAACTACAGCTGATAAAGATTCCACCACAACTATAATATCAGATATGAAGATTTGGATTTTACCACAATGTTTGATAAAGTAACACCACAAACACTGATAAAGAAACCACTCTTAGCCACCGGAATCAAAGATTCGTAAAGACACAGAGATTTTGTAAATAGATAAGCTCTATCAAACTCTTCATTCAATCATCAACCAAGTTTTACAATTACAAGAGCTCTCTATTTATAGGAGAAGCTTAACAGCTACTCTCTAGATAAGACAAAACATAAAAAGGAAAAGGAGACAAAAAGGAAAAACAATTACAAACTAGTCAATAAGAATAAAGGACATAATCTGCAAAAAGGCCTGCCATTTGGTAGTGCTCCTCCCATGATAAAAGCATCCAATGTTAGATGAGAATCTTTCTTGGACAGCTAACATTCTTTTAGAACAGCTACGCACGTGTTAATCACATGACCTGACCGGTTTATTAAAAAGCATAAGTAAACTTTGAATCATATCAGCAAGTTGGCCCCTCAAAAGAAAACAACTTCGCCTGCTGGTTGAACTAAGTTCTTCAGCTGGTTGAACTAGCTGGTTCGCCTAAGTATTAACTTTGCTGGTTCGATTTGCTGATTACCCGGCTGGGTGAATTAAAGCTTTACTGGCTGAACAAATCTCATTTGCTGGTCCGGCTAGCTGGTTCTTCTTAATTGCTGACTTGCCTTCAACTATCAAAAACTTTATTCATTAAAACATAACTACTTCAGTTTAAGGACTGAAGTAGGGTCACCCCTGAGCTTCTTGAACCAGCTCCAAAAAACACTTAGATGATACGAAATAGATCGCAACACGACCATTGCTTAGCCTGATTCGAGTGTAACATCTTTTGATCTCGTGCTGGCTGTGTTGCTGGTTACATTGCCCAGCTTACCCGCATCATTCTCCCCCTCTAAAAAGGAGCTTGACCTCAAGTTCTCGAGGTTGTCATCTTCCAAGTAGGGCATTAAATCACCAACATTAAAAGTGCTAGACACAGCAGTATCACCAGGCAGCTCGACCTTGTAAGCATTATCACCAACTTTTTCCAACACTTTGAATGGACCCTCAGCTCTTGGCATCAGCTTGTTCTTCCTTTTTGCTGGGAACCTTTCCGTCCTTAGATGAATCCAAACATAACCACCAGGAATAAAAGTGGGCTGCTTTCTATGTTGGTTAGCTTTAGCCTTGTATTGCTGGTTGGTCTTCTCAATTTTGGCCCTCACTTGCTCATACAGCTTCTTTATTTCTTTGGCCTTTGCTACTGCATCAACACTTGCCTTAGGCTCAATTGCAAAAGGAATCAGATCAATGGGTGTGAGTGGATTTGCACCATAGCAGATATCAAATGGTGATTTTCCTGTAGAGTAATTAGGTACTTTGTTAAAAGCAAATTCAGCTTGAGCAAGCTTTAAATCCCACTCCTTCAAACTTTTCTTCACAAGTGCTCTCAACAGCATTCCCACAGTTCTATTGGTAACTTCAGTTTGACCATCAGTTTGGGGATGGTGAGAAGTGCTGAATAAAAGCTTTGTTCCAAGTAGCTTCCATAATGTCTTCCAAAAATAGCTTAAGAACTTTGTATCTCGATCAGACACAATGGTTTTGGGAACTCCATGAAGACGAACAATTTCTTTGAAGAATAAAGTAGCAACAATAGTAGCATCATTGGTTTTGTTGCAGGCTATGAAATGAGCCATCTTTGAAAACCTGTCAACAACAACCATAATAGAATCTTTGCCTCGCTGAGTCCTTGGCAATGCAACAATGAAATGCATGCTCAAATCTTCCCATGGCTGGTTGGGAACAGGAACAGGAGTATACAAACCCTTGTGAAAAGCTGATTTAGCTTGAAAACATGTAGTACAATGATTAATCACAGCTTTAATATCTTTATCCATACATGGCCAATAGAAGTGTTCATTTAGGATCTCCAATGTCTTGTTAATCCTAAAATGACCAGCTAAACCACCTCCATGTGCTTCTCTAATCAGCAACTCCTTGATTGAATCTTTTGGAATGCACAATCTGCTGTCCTTGAATAGGAAACCATCTTGCTCAACATAATCTCTTTTGGACTCAGCAGGAGAACAGTTCAAAATAGGAGCAAAGTCTGGATCAGCTTCATATAACTCCTTAACAAATGAAAATCCAAGAACTCTAGCTTCCAGAATTAACAACAAATAATATCTTCTTGAAAGAGCATCAGCAACAACATTAGACGTACCAGCATTGTGTTTAGACACAAAGGAGTACATCTGCAAGAATTCAACCCATTTTGCATGCCTTAGATTTAATTTGTGCTGCCCATTAATGTATTTTAATGCTTCATGATCAGAAAAGAGAACAAACTGCCTTGGCTTCAAATAATGTGACCAATGATCAACAGCTCGAATGATGGCATAAAACTCTTTATCATAAGTGCTATAATTCAGCTTTGACCCATTTAGCTTTTCACTGAAATAAGCTACTGGTCTTTTTCCTTACACTAGCACAGCTCCAATGCTAACACCACTTGCATCACATTCAAGTTCAAACAGCATATCAAAATTAGGCAAAGAAAGTATAGGTGCTGAACTTAGCTTCTCTTTCAATGATTCAAATGCTGATTGTGCAGAACTGGACCATTCAAATACCCCTTTCTTCAAACAATCAGTAATTGGAGCAACAATTATGGAGAAGTCTTTGATAAATCTTCTATAAAATGAAGCTAAACCATGAAAACTTCTTACTTCAGTGATGGAAGAAGGACTAGGCCATGATTTGATTGCTTCCACCTTAGATGGATCCATTGAAATGCCTTCTTCAGAAACCACATACCCAAGAAACACTACTTTGCTGATAAAGAAATCACATTTCTCCAGCTTTGCATATAACTGATTCTGCCTTAACAGCTCAAATACTTTCCTCAGAAGATCCAAGTGTTCTTCTTTAGTTTTCGAGTACACTAGGATGTCATCAAAGTAAACAACTATAAACTGACCAATAAGTGGCCTGAGCACTTCATTCATAAGTCTCATGAATGTGCTGGGTGCATTAGACAACTCAAAAGGCATAACCAACCACTCGAATAAACCACCTTTGATCTTGAAAGCTGTCTTCCATTCATCTCCTTCTTTCATTCAAATCTGATGATACCCACTTCTTAAATCAACTTTGGAGAACACACAAGAACCATGCAGCTCATCTAGCATATCATCTAATCTAGGTATAGGATACCTATATTTGATGGTGATGTTGTTAATAGCTCTGCTGTCTACACACATTCTCATGGAACCATCTTTCTTAGGAACCAGTAAAGCTGGTACTGAACAAGGACTCATGCTGGTTCTAACATACCCCTTTGCAACCAGCTCATTAACTTGCTTTTCTAATTCTTTTGCTTCATGAGGGGAACATCGATAAGCTGCTTTATTAGGAAGAATAGATCCAGGTACAAGATCAATTTGATGTTCAATACCCCTGATTGGTGGTAAACCAGTAGGTAACTCAGTAGGAAACACATCAGCAAATTTGGATAACAATGGCTTTACCCTAGCTGGTATTTCATCATGCTGGTTCAACTCATCACTTTCAACCATCAGCAATAAATAAGCACCAGTACCACCCTTTAACTCAGTATCAACTTCAGCTTGAGTCATAAACAAAGTTTTATCATTCTTAACAGTAGGGTCAGCTCTAGGTATTTCACTAGGCTTTAAAGAAGTGAGGGTGATCTTCTTTCCATTCACATACAGCGAGTAAGTATTTTGATGTCCATTATGATAGACATACTTATCAAATAACCAAGGTCTACCAAGCAGCAAATGACAAGCATCCATAGGAATAACATCACAAGTGATCTCATCTTGATAAACAGTACCAATAGAAAATGGAACAGTAACTTGGCGAGTAACCTTTACCTCACTGCCTTGGTTAAGCCATTGAAGTTTGTATGGATGAGGATGCTTCTTTGTAATCAGCTCAAGCTTTTCCACCATGTGAGCAGATGCTGCATTTGCATAGCTGCCTCCATCAACAATCAGGATGCACACTTTGCCCTTGACTGTGCACCTTGAATGAAAGATGTTTTCACGCTGGCTCTTATCTTTAATAGTCTCAGCTGAGTGCATTACTCTTCGAACCACTAAAAACTCTCCAATATCAGCAGCAACAAACTCTTCACTATCAGACTCATCATATGCTGGTTCAGTTTCAAAACCCCCTTCCAAATCTTCAATCTCCTTTAGTGTAAGAGCACGCTGGTTAGGACATTGAGCTTGAAAATGCCCAAATCCATGTCACTTGAAGCATTTCCTCCTATCATCTTTAGGACCAGCTACAACCTGCTCTTTGCCTTTAGACACTTTGGATGCTGCCTCGCTATGCCTAGGCAGCATAGATGATTGACCCTTCATAGGCAGCACAGCTGGCTTGGAATAAGACTTAAAATTAATTTTCTTCTTTGCTTGTTTCTACTTGAATAGCCAGCTTGCAAGCACTCTTAAAAGTCCAGAGAGGCTGCATTTCAACTTGATCAGCAATAGAAGCAATTAAGCCTCCAACGAATCTTGCTATAGTATGTTCTTCAGCTTCTTTAACATTTGTATGAATCTTGAGCTGCTCAAACTCTCTGATGTAATCAACAACATTCATGATGCCTTGCTTGAGTGTATTCATCTGGATATACAGCTCTTGTTTGTAAGCTTGAGAAACAAACCTCTTTTGCATACACTCTTTTAACTTGGACCAGGTTTTGATTGTTTTCTTCCCTTCATATTGCCTTTCTTTTTATAGATTATCATATCACATTGAAGCATACTTCTTTAATCTGATTACAGCAACTTTAAAGGCCTTTTTATCATCGTAACCTTTAACCTCTATAATTCTATCCATGGCCTGAACCCATTCAAAGTAATCTCCAGGATTAGAGGACCCTTCAAAATCAGGTGGATCTATCTTGATATCTTTCAAATCATCAGCTTTTTTCCTATGCCTTCTTCTTCTTTGTGAAGAAGCATGAGATCCATCAGTAGATTGGCTACCATCCTCAGATTCAGTACTAGAAGACACAATAATTGTATCTCCATTTTCAGATCTGGGTCTATTTCTTCTCGGCACACCTTCTTCCAACAAATTAACCATTCTTTCCATCTGATGTTGTAGAGCTTCAATAGCTCTATCTCTTCTAAGATTATGAGCTTTTTCAAGATTCATGTCTCTAGGAATCTCAGCCATTTCAAACCAGATCTGGAAATAAGCTTTTCAGCTTCAAAACAGAGTATGAACTGAAACAACAATAAAAATGATAAGAAAGCTTCGATTTGAACAACCTAAGCTCTGATACCACGTTGATGCGTGATTATGACTTTAAAAACGCAATTTAGAACAAGCTTTCTTCACCCAACAGATCTGAACATGAAACCCCCAATTTGTAACAGTAACAGCCCCAAAACAGAGTATAAAACTCTGAAATAAGAACACAAAGGATAGAAGAATCTAAACCACAAATTGATAAAGATACCACCACAATTAGAGATCTAGAAACACTCCAAATCTTCAACTACAGCTGATAAAGATTCCACCACAACTATAATATCAGATATGAAGATTTGGATTTCACCACAATGTTTGATAAAGTAACACCGCAAACACTGATAAAGAAACCACTCTTAGCCACCGGAATCAAAGATTCGTAAAGACACAGAGATTTTGTAAATAGATAAACTCTATCAAACTCTTCATTCAATCATCAACCAAGTTTTACAATTACAAGAGCTCTCTATTTATAGGAGAAGCTTAACAGCTACTCTCTATATAAGACAAAACATAAAAAGGAAAAGGAGACAAAAAGGACAAACAATTACAAACTAGTCAATAAGAATAAAGGACATAATCTGCAAAAAGGCCTGCCATTTGGTAGTGCTCCTCCCATAATAAAAGCATCCAATGTTAGATGAGAATCTTCCTTGGACAGCTAACATTCTTCTAGAACAGCCACGTACGTGTTAAGCACATGACCTGACCGGTTTATTGAAAAGCATAAGTAAACTTTGAATCGTATCAGCAAGTTGGCCCCTCAAAAGAAAACAAGTTCGCCTGCTGGTTGAACTAAGTTCTTCAGCTGGTTGAACTAGCTGGTTCGCCTAAGTATTAACTTTGCTGGTTCGATTTGCTGGTTATCCGGCTGAGTGAATTAAAGCTTTACTGGCTGAACTAAGCTCATTTTCTGGTCCGACTAGCTGGTTCTTCTTAATTGTTGGCTTGCCTTTAACTATCAAAAACTTTATTCATTAAAACATAACTACTTCAGTTTAAGGACTGAGTAGAGTCACCCCTGAGCTTCTTGAACCAGCTCCAAAAAACACTTAGATGATACGAAATAGATGGAAACACGACCATTGCTTGGCCTGATTCGGGTGTAACATCTTTTGATCTCGTGCTGGCTGTGTTTCTGGTTACATTGCCCAGCTTACCCGCATCAATTATCCTCATAACCCTAATCATAATCATAATCGTGCTCATCATCACATCATAATTATCCTCTTCATCGGTTCATAATCATTATCATCTTGATTCTATTTAACATCATTCTAAACTAAAATCATCATCATTACCATCGTGTTTTAAATCAAACGATGAAACAGGAAGGACAATGTAGCTGTAACCGTTTTAGAAGATGGTTTTAGTGATACAGGCCCCATAACCGATAGCCCAATCAACTTACTCAAGCCTATATCTAATTATATGGTCCAGTTCACGAATTAATTAGGGTGCACAGGATATAATATGTTTTAGTCTTCGATTAAAAGGAACAGACCGCCAGCAGTGAATAAAATAAAATAAGTGAAATTATCTTGTTAAGGATTGTCGGCCATTAAGAAGAAAAGTCGATGGGGTCGGTTAAACAGAAGAGTGAAACAGAAAAAAAAAAAAATGGATGAATTGGAAAATAGCTAGGCCCCCCCATCAATATAATCAAGTACTCGGTCACAAAAAAAAGGATCAAGACGTGCTGTGGTAACGACGTTGATTGAGCAGGAAAAATAATTTTTGCAGCAGTGATGAGTCACGATATTGTGTTGGTTTCTTATGGATTGAAAACAGAAAGCAACTACAGCAGAAGCTGTCTTCACAGCAGTTTGGGTCTTGATGGTTTTGATGGTGATTGTTGAGTTCGTTGAATACGAAAACAAGGATGTAAGGGTGTATCTTAGATTGTGGGTTAGCAGAGAAACAGAAAACAGGAACACGTATTGATGATTTCAAGCTGTCAAAACAGGTTATACATGATCATGGTAATTTGGGTTTCGATTCCGGTTTCAAAACAGAAAAAGGGAGAGATAGAGAGAGATAAGATAGAAGGAAGATGTTGGTGGTTTGTTTGGCTCACGATAGTGTATTGTGGATCTTCGTTCAACAACTCGATAGTGATAATAGTGAAAACAAGAGTTGCACGTAATTGTTGAGTTGCAACCCGGAGTCGAGTAGTTAAATGGGTTAGATGGTTGTTTGGGTTGATCAAGCATATGTATTAACCGAAGAAAAGAAAGAAGTTCGATGAGTTTGATCAAAATACAAAAGAGATTACCGTTTGCAGGTTATGGTTGAAAAGGATGGTGACCATAGTAATCGAATGAGAAGGTGATAGTAATGTTCTTGGTGTTTGTTGTCGTTGTTATTTGAAGATGATGAAAATGGTGGTGAGTGTCGAGCCATGGTTTAGTGATGGAGATGGTGGCGGTTGGTATAAATAAAACAGAAAGGAACAATAACCTGCTGTGGTGATGGGTGGTTTGTTCTCGTAACAGGAAAACAGAAACAGTCAAGATTCGGGTGATCTATGGTGGAGTTATGATAGTTTGATGGACCGAAGGTGGTGGTGGTGATCTCTAGGGTGGTGATGGATGATTCAAGGTGCTGGTTTGGGCTGCCGAGTAGGAAAACAATCATGGTGATCTTTTAGTTGGCTTGAGTGCATATCTATCTATCTACTATATGTATGCAGAGATATATAGAGAAAGATAATAATTATAATATAATTATAATAATATAAAGTAATAAATATAATATAATAATGATCTTAATATGAATTTAAACGTGTTAGCATAGTTCAGCAGCCATAAATTTTAAATTTATCTGCCGACAGTTTTCACGGACTATTATCTCGTGCCCCGTTGTTCACTCAGTGGCGAATAAAAATCTTCGGAAAAATCCCAAAATTTTAAATTAACTTCCTTTATTTATTTTGGTCATTATGGAATAAAATTTGCTCATTAGTTATGAAATAAAAATTACATTAATTATTCACTCCCAACCCCAAGTAAAATATAAAAAGTTTTAAAATTTAACAAATAGCTCTTAAATACATTTTTACTAAGCCTATAATTTACAAAACCCATTTTCGGATTACCGTTTATTTTAAAATCACACAAGTTCATTTCTAACTTGATTAATAACTCTCAAAATGACAAACGAGTATTTATTAAATAAATTCTAAATCATATATATATATATATATATATATATATATATATATATATATATATATATATATATATATATATATATATATATATATATATATATATATATATATATATATATATGTATATTCAATATACTTTTCATATATATATATATATATATAGATTTATAGTAATATCATATATTATTTTTATTTACACAAATGAATTAAATCACAATAGTTTCTCTTTCATATTATATATATATATATATATATATATATATATATATATATATATATATATATATATATATATATATATATATATATATATATGTATTTATTTACAGATAGTGGTTCGTGAATCGTCGGGAATAGTCGAAAGTCAATTGAATATATGAAATAGTTCAAAATTTTCGAGACTCAACATTACAACTTTGCTTATCTTGTCGAAATCATAATCAGATTAAGTTTAAATTTGGTCGAAAATTTCCGGGTCGTCACACTCCTGTACCTGGGAAGTGCAGTTATGAATTTTGTCTAAGTGTCATTCCAACCCAAACGCTCCAACGTAAGATTACACCCAAAAATCCCAAGCACACGACCAATATGACTCAAAATACATTTTACTTATCAAATAAAAGTAATTTGACAACCAAACGGGCACAAAGACTCTTGGGACTCCAACGACCCGTTAAATACATTAGAGTAGCGATTTCGACCCAAATGAGTTTAATTTCCAAACAAACGACGAGCATGATGTTTGGGGATAAACTACCCAATCCTAGGTCAAATACAAAAGTAATCCAAGCAAACAACCAAAAGGGAAACCGTCTAAGTCACGAGCATACCCTTGCCAACTCTGCTTCCGAACCTAAAAATGTAAACAACGAGAGGGTAAGCTAATGCTTAGTGAATGAAATACTTATACGCATACATAATTCAATCACTTGCATACACCTACACAAACAACACAATATCATTAGCAAACCGCAATAAACGAATAATCAATGTACAATGCTAATAAATCTTACACCCCCAATATACACAATGTCGACATTCGACTCGATGGTGGCTTACGAAGAGTAGTAGGTCAAATACGTTAACCACTCACCACCCATCGCAACGCGTACGTGAGCGACGAATAGAGGTAGGTCAAAATCATTAACCACTCACCACTACGTACCATGAGGTCGACGAAAAGTGTAATCGAAACGTTAACACTTACCTCAATCACAAGGATGGCCGACGAAAAGCGGAACCGCTTACCATCCGACGATAAGTGGCCAACGAAGAGCGGATCCCCAAACGGATAACACTCACCACTTACCCCAACACACATATGTGGCCGACGAAGAGCGATAGGTCAAACATTAATCACTCGCCACATAACCAAACGCACACATGTAGCCGACGAAGAGTGATAGGTCAACCATTAATCACTCGCTACATAACTAAGACACACGCATGTGACCAACGAAGAGCGATACGTCAAACATTAATTACTCGTCACATGCCTCACCTCCAATCGTGGTCGACAAAGAGTTATTCCTTCCAGATATCACTCACCATATAACGCAAATCAAATATAGCCAACGAAGAGCTATCCATACGGATATCACTCACTATATTTTCTAACCCAATTGTGGTCCCCGAAAAGTGAATCCTAACGGATGTCACTTACCACGTCGCACGCAAGTAACCAAATTATATACATAAACGTATAAATATTCCACTCACCTCGATTGCTAGAAAGGCAACTCCCACTTGAGCTCCTAATCGTCCAAATGTGAATCACCTAGATAATTCACAAACAAATAAGCTAAACAGTCTAGCTTATGCCCAAAACACCATAAGTGCAATTTCGACCCATTTGTACATACTTCACTTTGACTAAGTCAAAACTCGCCCAATTCACTCATAATCACAATCGACTAGTGATTATGTTCCAACAACTCATTTTACTCAAGGTTCCATCATCAAAACACATTACTTGCATCAATTGACACAAAACCCATTTTGACCTAATCTCAAGCCAAAACACCCATTTTGCAAGCTTACACAATTAATCACTTATAACCTAAGTTAACTAGTGATATAACACCCGAACATGATTATCAACTAATCAATTTCATCAACCAACCCAAAACCCGCCAACAATGGTTATCAACACCATTTACTAGCTTAATCACCCATTTATCAACTAGTGAGTCTTATTCAAGAACACACAATCAAAACCCTAACTTTGATTATCAAATCCAACAATGAAATTCGGAGTTAGAACTTACCAATACTACTACAACGTAGCTAGGAGCGAGATGAACAACTTTAACACTCGAGCTTTTGATCGATTCAAGCTCCTTCTTCTCCAAATCTCCAAATCTCTCTCTAGAAATCTCTCTCTCTCTCTCTAGATGAAATGGGAGTGTTTGTGGATGTGAAATATGATCCAAAACTAGATCTAAAACTGATTTTATGGCTACAAATCCGTCCGCAAGTGAAAAGACACAAATACCCCTCATTTAACTCTTTTAAAATTTCCAACAGCACCCACTCAGGACCAAAAGCGGCGTTCCTAGGACAGGAGAGGCGCTCCTAGAGCCTTCCAGCTCACAACTTGAAATTAAAAATTTCCGGGCTCGAATTACGGTCTTCTGGGCTTTTGATTCGCCTCAATCCGAGTTCGTATGAGAAAGTTATGACCAAATTGGTGAAAGTGCGCATAACCTCTCGGAACATTCGCGCTACGAAAACGGGGTGTTACAGTTGTAATATGAGATGTAACTGCAGTACTCTCAGACTTTCACCAATTGGATCTTAAACAACAAAAATGGGATCTGCATGACAGCTAAAGTTTACTTACAGTCAGTGGCGGAACTTGAACTCAAAGACAGATGGGGCGGATGTGAAAAATTTAATAAATTTTTCATTTCCAGCGGGGGTAAACACTAATAAAAACCTTATTTTTTAGTAAAAAAAAAAAAAAAAAATTAGTGTAAATTTTTTTATCCGTTAAATCCAGGTGAGGCGGATACCCCTTTGGGTTCCACTAAGATCCGCCCCTGCTTACAGTTAGGTTGATGTTTACAGAATCTAGTATGCAAGTTAAGGTGTCATGCACCACAGGTTTATATACATGATTAAAGTTACATCATTCATAAAGATACATGTTAATCATAATTAAAAGGTTTAAGACTCAAATAATTAGGATACCTAACTATTCGAAACTGGAAACATAGAAAAGTCTTGATGTAAGAATTTATGCACCTTAATTGATGCGATGGTGGATTTACATTCAACCACACCCTTGACCCTTGAGATCATGATCTCGACGTGGGTTGTTCATGGTAACTGAACCGGAGAGTTGAATCAGGTTGTCCTTAAATCCCCATTTATTGCACTAAAACAAATATTTATCCTTGCTGCAAATATATTTTTGATCAGTTGTTCATTTCAATATCGTTGATGTTCTGTATTCTTACGATCTGTGATCATTTTCAGTTTATGAGCTAGGCATTATAATTAGGACATATCACATATGACAATATTACTAATAAAAGTAATCATGTTCAGTGCAATACTTTCATATTGCTCAAACAGAAACACATAAATAAACATCCAAACTCACATCCCCCTTGACATACATAGCTCATCAATTTAAGGAATTACTTTATCAATCAACTCAGATACCATGTTTAGAAAGGGGTTGTAACTTGTAAGTTTTTTTTAAAAGAGAAAAAGTTGAGAAGAATATGAATTTGGTAGGGCCGTAGGGGAAGTTTTCATGGGCTTTTTATCGGTTTGGGCCAGGCCACGGTTTTTAATTGGAGAGAATGTTTGGAATTAATAAGTTAGGATTTTGGTTGGTTTTTTACTAATTTTTTCTAATTTATATTTATTAATTATTTTGATTTTGAGTTTGTAAGGAAAATAAAAAGGTAAGTAACTACGCAGTATTTTTTTTAAAGGAACATTTAACTGAATATTGAATAAAAAACTGACACAATTTCTTCATCTTTTCAGTTAAAGTTTCTTAAATAACACTAAAATGAAGTAAACATCTTATTCATAAATTTCTATACTTTTATAACTTATATTGTTGATACAGAGCTACGATGAATCCATCAAAATATTAATGTTAGAGGATTACTAAAGCTTTTGGAAAAAAAAAAAAAAAAAAAAAAATGGAGCTTTAGTAATCTTGTAAGCATTACTTATTGTATAAATAGAGTTGATTTAAACTACTGAACGACAAGAGTATGAAATATGAAATATGAAATGGAGCTCACATTCAATTAAAATAAAACCTCCTTAACAAACAAATGCGTTACATAATGATAGTGATCGGTGCAATTACCTAATCAGAATAAGTTATAGTTAAGGCCCCTGTAGTTTTACAAGTTGCACATACAAATCATCGTTGTAACTACTTGCATATAATAGCACAATTCATAACTTATCTCAAAACCATTATTTAAATTACAGAAAATAGTTTATACGTTGATGTTTCCTAAACAGATATGTAATGAGTTATATATGTCATGTTCTCTGATCGGGTATGGTCCATTAGGGTTGTATTTACGCTTGGTCCATAAGCTATAAACCCTAATTTTCCCTTAACCATAGTCTTTCCCCTATAAATATAGGGTTCTCTCCCTACATCAAACACACCTCATACGGTCTTTACACTTCGTCTTTCGCCCACCGCACCGCATACGGCTTCCACTGCCGGATCTCTCTACGATCGGAGCACCACCTATAACACTAGGGTTTTTTCCTACGGGTCTTGTAGGGTTTTACTCCTTTTGCCGTCGATAGGTTCCGACTATCGACCGGCGGGCAATTCGTTGGCCACCCTCCCGAGATCATCATCTCGAGTACGGGTTATTCACGGTAACCTGACCGGAGATCAACGACGTTGACGCCTTAAAAAAACCCTTTCGAATTGTTGTTCGTGTGTAGGTTTTCACCTGGAAAAATATGCATGAACAATTGACGCCCACCGTGGGGCCCGTCGCAAATATTCTCAGAGTTGTTATCCGCAAAGCAAATCTTGCTCATGTACGTATTTACAAGTGTATAAGATCTAATTCTGATAATTAATTAAAGGATGTTCACAGTAACTACATGTGGCTTCTTGGCCACCATGCACTCTAGCATGCTCACGGCTTGCGGAGTATTTTATATTCAATTGTTTGATACAGAATGTCTATTAACCTCCGTAATATTGCTACGAGGAATATTAAATATTAAAGTAAACTAGCATATAGCATCTACGCTGTCATCATATGCTTATGCTTTTGCAAATCACTATTGGTTTATTAAACAACCGCGTATTGCTCATGTGATTGATTTCGCAGACTTGGCTTCAATTTTAAATAGATCTCATGCTTTTTGGGACAGATCTCAACGACATGACAATTTTGAGAACGGGTCTCTAGGACGCGGTGAAATGTCCCGTTCATATTGATTATAAACGTTCCATATTAATTGATTTCGTTGCGAGGTTTTGACCTCTATATGAGACGTTTTTCAAAGACTGCATTCATTTTTAAAACAACCATAACCTTTATTTTATCAATAAAGGTTTTAAAAAAACATTACGTAGATTATCAAATAATGATAATCTAAAATATACTGTTTACACACGACCATTACATAATGGTTTACAATAGAAATATATTACATCGACATATGTTTCTTGAATGCAGTTTTTACACAATATCATACAAACATGGACTCCAAATCTTGTCCTTATTTTAGTATGCAACAGCGGAAGCTCTTAGTATTCACCTGAGAATAAACATGCTTTAAACGTCAACAAAAATGTTGGTGAGTTATAGGTTTAACCTATATATATCAAATCGTAACAATAGACCACAAGATTTCATATTTCAATACACATCACATACATAGAGATAAAAATCATTCATATGGTGAACACCTGGTAACCGACATTAACAAGATGCATATATAAGAATATCCCCATCATTCCGGGACACCCTTCGGATATGATATAAATTTCGAAGTACTAAAGCATCCGGTACTTTGGATGGGGTTTAGGCCCAATAGATCTATCTTTAGGATTCGCGTCAATTAGGGTGTCTGTTCTCTAATTCTTAGATTACCAGACTTAATAAAAAGGGGCATATTCGATTTCGATAATTCAACCATAGAATGTAGTTTCACGTACTTGTGTCTATTTTGTAAATCATTTATAAAACCTGCATGTATTCTCATCTCAAAAATATTAGATTTTAAAAGTGGGACTATAACTCACTTTAACAGATATTTCCTTCCTCGGAAATAAGACTTGGCCACGGATCGATTCACGAACCTATACAAATATGTACATATATATCAAAGTATGATCAAAATATAATTACAACCATTTTTATTATGTTTTAAAGATTTAAGTGTATTAAGTCAGCTGTCCTCGTTAGTAACCTACAACTAGTTGTCCACAGTTAGATGTACAGAAATAAATCGATATATATTATCTTGAATCAATCCACGACCCAGTGTATACATGTCTCAGGCTAGATCACAACTCAAAGTATATATATTTTTGGAATCAACCTCAACCCTGTATAGCTAACTCCAACATTACTGCATATAGAGTGTCTATGGTTGTTCTAAATAATATATATACATGGGTCGATATGATATGTCAAAATATTTGCATACGTGTCTATGGTATCTCAAGATTAAACATTTCCCGTAGCTAAAAAGATCAAAAATATCCCGTAGCTATGATTTGTATAGATTTGTTAAACATTTCCCGTAGCTAAAAAGACCAAAAATATCCAATCTTGTTTTACCCATAACTTCTTCATTTTAAATCCGTTTTGAGTGAATCAAATTGCTATGGTTTCATATTGAACTCTATTTTATGAATATAAACAGAAAAAGTATAGGTTTATAGTTGGAAATATAAGTTACAAGTCATTTTGTAAAGGTAGTCATTTCAGTCGAAAGAACGACGTCTAGATGACCATTTTAGAAAACATACTTCCACTTTGAGTTTAACCTTGATTTTTGGATATAGTTTCATGTTCATATGAAAAATCATTTTCCCAGAAGAACAACTTTTAAATCAAAGTTTATCATAGTTTTTAATTATCCAAACCAAAACAGCCCCGGTTTCACTACGACGGCGTATATCCGATTTTATGGTGTTCATCGTGTTTCCAGGTTTTAAATCATTAAGTTAGCATATAATATAGATATAGAACATGTGTTTAGTTGATTTTAAAAGTCAAGTTATAAGGACTAACTTTTGTTTGCGAACAAGTTTAGAATTAACTAAACTATGTTCTAGTAATTACAAGTTTAAACCTTCGAATAAGATAGCTTTATATGTATGAATCGAATGATGTTATGAACATCATTACTACCTCAAGTTTTCTGGATAAAACTACTGGAAATGAAAAAAATGGATCTAGCTTCAAAGGATCCTTGGATGGCTTGAAAGTTCTTGAAACAGAATCATGACACGAAAACAGTTCAAGTAAGATTTTTCACTCGAAATAAGATTGTTATAGTTGTAGAAATTGAATCAAAGTTTGAATATGAATATTACCTTGAATTAGAAAGATAACCTACTGTAAATAACAAAGGTTCCTTGATCTTAGATGATTACTTAGAATGGATTAGAAAGCTTGGAAGTATTCTTGATTTTTATGAAACTATACTTATGGAATTTATGAAGAACACTTAGAACTTGAAGATGGAACTTGAGAGAGATCAATTAGATGAAGAAAATTGAAAAATGAAAGTGTTTTTAGGTGTTTTTGGTCGTTGGTATATGGATTAGATATAAAGGATATGTAATTTTGTTTTCATGTAAATAAGTCATGAATGATTACTCATATTTTTGTAATTTTATGAGATATTTCATGCTAGTTATCAAATGATGGTTCCCACATGTGTTAGGTGACTCACATGGGCTGCTAAGAGCTGATCATTGGAGTGTATATACCAATAGTACATACATCTAAAAGCTGTGTATTGTACGAGTATGAATACGGGTGCATACGAGTAGAATTGTTGATGAAACTGAACGAGGATGTAATTGTAAGCATTTTTGTTAAGTAGAAGTATTTTGATAAGTGTCTTGAAGTCTTTCAAAAGTATATGAATACATATTAAAACACTACATATGTATACATTTTAACTGAGTCGTTAAGTCATCGTTAGTCGTTACATGTAAATGTTATTTTGAAACCTTTAGGTTAACGATCTTGTTAAATGTTGTTAACCCATTGTTTATTATATCAAATGAGATGTTAAATTGTTACATTATCATGATATTATGATATATAATATATCTTAGTATGATATATATACAGTTAAATGTCGTTACAACGATAATCGTTACATATATGTCTCGTTTCGAAATCATTAAGTTAGTAGTCTTATTTTTTACATATGTAGTTCATTGTTAATACACTTAATGATATATTTACTTATAATTTAACATAATTAACCAAGTGTATCAATATCTTAATATGATTCATATGTACCTAGTAAGACGTTGTTATAACGATAATCGTTATATATATCGTTTTCGAGTTTCTTAATTTAATAGTCTCATTTCTTATGTATATCACACATTGTTAATATACTTAGTGAGATACTTACTCATCATAATCTCATGTCAACCATACATATATGTCTATATATACCACAACATGTAGTTTTTACAAATTTGTAACGTTCGTGAATCGCCGGTCAACTTGGGTGATCAATTGTCTATATGAAACTTATTTCATTCAATCAAGTCTTAACAAGTTTGATTGCTTAACATGTTGGAAACATTTAGTCATGTAAATATCAATCTCAATTAATATATATAAACAAGGAAAAGTTCGGGTCACTACACGCGGGATATAATATCTCGCGTTCCTACTTACACGTTCGGTTTGAGAAAGTTTGTTTATTATTTTATTGAATTATTTATTTGTATGCGGTTTTAAGAAAACAATATGTGCAGCTATCATTACAATCATTCACGCACACATATGCGGAATTGGTTTTCCGCATAGCCTTCGTGCAGCAAACTCGCGTAGCTTCAAACGGAATTGGTTTTCCGCACAGCTATCACTACCCGCACAGTTCACTTTAATATTTTAATATTCCGCGTAGCTCCATAACCGATTCTATATATATATATATATATATATATATATATATATATATATATATATATATATATATATATATATATATATATATATATATATATATTTTGTAACACAATAGTTTTCTTATCTTGGTAACTAAATAGAGTTGACCTTTAACATTTTTTACCGACTAGTATCACGGTCAACACAAGAAAATAAAAATATGTACTCATGATAAAATAGAAATTAGTATGAGATTGAAATTGTGAGCAAATTTTTACTTTGTTAAATGAGAATTAGTAGTACATCATTCACATCATTGGTATATCAAAACTGTACAGGTTACAATGCAACAACATATATCATAATATAAGTTTTAGTGCACAATTTTAGTAAAGTTTTCAAAAGTAGATGAATATATCATTATCCTTAAACTATTATGCTATATATATTGTCATCATGTAGCACTTTTTAGTAATTACATATTTTTTGCTTGTAGTTACATTTTTGTGTTTTTCCTCCCAATAAACTGCACATACTTATGTATGTCATAATGTTTCAACTTTGTTTCTATGTCAATATCAAGTTAAATTTTCTCATTAAATCATGGCGAAATGACTAAAATACCATTCATCTTTATTCAAAGAGCAGTCATTATTCAAGCTAGTTTTCACTGAATTTTTTTACTTTACATCAACCTCACAACCTCTTTCTTTACTTTCATTAACCTTTCACAACACTATATAGTTTTACTAAATAATACTTATAAATATAACCTACAAATATAAAATATATATAAGTAATCAAACAAAAATCACAAATTACAAAAGCACTAAATCTCACATATTCACGTTAAACAAACGCCAACAATATGGCGTAAATCGCATGATGTGACTGTCTTCAGGGGCGGAACATTTAAGGGACAAAAGGGGGTATCCGCCCCCCTAGATTTCGGGAAAAAAAAATTACACTAAAAAAAAAAATTACGAAAAAATAAGGTTTTTTTTAGTGTTTACCCCCCTTCGATTAGTTTCTTACCCCTTTCAATTAGTTTCGCCCCCTCTCGAGTCGGGGTCAAGTTCCGCCACTGCCTGTCTTGTTTAAAAGTTCGCCGTATTGTAAACTTGGTTTTCAAGCTAGATAGGAAGTGTCATAGCAATATCAAAGAAAATTTACAAACCCTTTTTTATTCAATTCAATAAAATTAAATTATCAACATTATAATAATGCAAAAATATAGGGGTGGGCGTGTTTTTAACGCATAGACTAGGGGGTCAAAATGATAATATACCAAATATTTAAATCCCCAAAGAAAACAAACTTTTTGCAGTTGCTACGGTTGGAAAAAAGTGAAATAGAAAATGAATGACAATTCAGGCGACGCGGTGGTGGTTGTCGGAGAAATGAACGCCGCTGCCACCATCAACGGTCCCGAAGACACCGCGATAATCGAAATTGGCGACACGGAGATGGTTGAATCCGGCGGCGGTGACGGCGATCGTGTAGAAAATAAGAGCAAAGTGAAGGGACCATGGTCACCGGAAGAAGACGTGATTTTGGGGGAGTTAGTGAGTAAATTCGGGGCGAGAAATTGGAGCTTGATCGCACGTGGAATCCCTGGGCGTTCTGGTAAATCGTGCCGTTTACGGTGGTGCAATCAGCTAGACCCTGCCCTTGAACGCAAGCCTTTTACTGGTAAGCAAATAAATTATAAATAATTCAATTAAACGACGTCGTAATTGAATATCTGATTATCGGTTTCTGATTTTTGTTTCTTTGTATGTGCAATTGTGTAGCTAATTGATTGTGTTTTTTAATGATGATGAAGATATGAATGCTGGTCGTTAGTAGGGCGTTTTTGTTGATTATACATTGTCTGTTAGTTACTGTATGTTTTATTATTTAGTTATATTGAGTATTTATATGTATATAATTAGGTCATAAGTTGTATTGAAGCATAGCTGACTTTGAAGTTTATTTTGAAAATTTGAAGCATAGATGAATTTGAAGTTGATTTTGAAAATTATCTGGAAAATTATCTACTTTACTGAGTTTGGGTGATTAGGGGATTACACAACATGACAGAGTGCAGTTTTAGGTAAAAGTTATCGGTTGTTTCAGTTACTCTATATGATTTCGAAGCTCCTTTAGTTATTCATTTCTAGGTGGTTTAGTTAATACCATAATCTAGATCTTTCCTACTCGCTTCTTGTGATTTGGAACGCTTATTGTGATTTATAAGTTTTTCAAATTTAGAACAATCCTTTAAGTTAATTAAATACGGAGTAATAAATAATACAGCATCCGCAGTGGTGAGTAATAGAGGGTTAGTGAAGCGCAATGTGTATTTTTAATTGTCTTCTGTAGTTCTGTGATGTTCTTTTATTAGTGCTATGGTTTGTTAATTTGGTGATCTTTTTAGAAAATGGCGCTAAGAGTTCATATAATTTACTTATGTGCTTGCAAAACACTTCATTATTCTGTATGATAACTTGCATTACTACGTAAGAACAATAGATGCCGGTATCTGTAGGTCATAGTTGTTAGAATGGCTGATACATGGGAACCTCTAAACTCACTTATTTTGTGATATAGCGTCAACAAGAGTTGATATTACTAACATTTTCCCCACTCACGCCCGTTTAGTCTCCAAGTCTTTTTTTTTTTTTCTTTCCTTTTTCTGATTTTCCCACTGTGGTAATTTGAGTGACCTAGTATTATGTGGGTATCAGTTTAAAGAAGTAGTGCGTGTTATTCCTTTCCATTTTGGAATTGAAACTTCTTATACGGCTCCTTGATTGGTACCTCGAAGTTCCCCTACATTTCTATAATTGTTATACTATATATCATGCGATAGCCGGAGTGAAATAGTTACCTAATTCCATTTCGGATGAATGTTTGTTCATTTGAATTAAAAAATGGAAGGAGGAAATCATGCAATTTCGCAGTTTAGGAATATTGGAGTCTTGCAACTTCATGCGGGATAGGTTTCGTATTAAGTAGGCTAGATCGTTGTTATCACGGAAAATATATCACAATATCACACATTAACTTACTGAAATTTCCATTAACGAAATATGGTCGAGAGCTGATGTGTAAACCCTTATACATTTGTATCAATGCTGTCTTTAATCTTTATAAGGAATTGCCATAATATCTTTTGGTGTAAATGGTAAAAAAAACATACTAATATCATTATCAGTCGGTAGTGACAATATAAAGCATTAATGGATGGAAACATGATGCACTCTCAGTTTACTAATCTAAGAATTAATGAGATCATTTCGCGAATTGCCTTAAAGTTACCATTTTTGTAAATGTATACGATATCCTCAAGTCTTTTTCTTTGTTATGCAGAAACAGAAGATCGTATTATAGTCGAAGCACATGCAATCCATGGAAACAAATGGGCTGCAATTGCAAAACTGTTGCGAGGTAGAACTGATAACGCAATCAAGAATCACTGGAACTCGACCCTAAGGCGCAGGTACATCCAGCATAAGACGTACCTGCTCCCACCCAACGCTAAAACGAACATGAGCCCTGTCTGTAGCCACCATGACACAACAAAGGCATCATCCGAAGACACTTTATCGAACGAAAACATCAATACACCAAAGCCTCAAGAACTCGATGATGTCACCGGAACCGAGGTTACAACATATCACCTCCCCGATCAAACCTTGTGTCGCCCTATTCCCAAAATTGGAGCTTTTTCCGTTTATACCCCTTCGAATGGAATTCATCCCACAATGGGACCAATGGTACAGGGTTGTAAACCGGATAGTGTTGGGTGTAAATTTTTACAAGGGTTTTATGCTGAGCCTGTTGTTCCATCAAATTGTGGTTATGGTTGTTGCTCGGGTTCGAGTCATGGTTCACAAACTTCGTTATTGGGCCCTGAGTTTGTTGATTATGAAGAAATATCTCCTTTCTCAAACCATGAATTGGCCACCATTGCTGCAGATCTAAACACCATTGCTTGGATTAGAAGCGGGTTAGAAAAACCGGGAGGAACCACGCAAACACAAACGCATGTCGCCCTTCAAGTTGAAGGAATGAGTTGAAATGTACAAGTATGAAATTAAATTTCTGGTATTTTCTGAATATATATATACAATATAAGTTATATTACAGATTTACAGGCTTACATAGAACGAGTCTTGATGAATATCTATAGAGTTTTTATGATTGTCAGTTTTGGTCCACATGATATGAAATGTATGAATTGCATTTGAAGTAGTCAACCTATGGAGATCTTAATCTTAACTTGGATTATGAGATCTTGCTTTATTGCTATGTGATCGTACCTATTTCGAACCATATAGATTTACGATAGATTTGAGTGCTTAATAAAAGAGATTGAGGTTGTCGCTATGTTTGAAGGACCCTATAATCAAATGAGTTATCACATATGATCGTACATTCATTCATCCTCTTGAGAGAGTAATAACTTTAGTGCAATATGAGTTATCACATATGATAGCACCTAGCCCTTTAATGAGGTTATGACACTTCTATTTATAGTGTTCCTAACATTATAATAGTGCACATTCATTCATCCTCTTGAGAGAGTAATAACTTTAGTGCAATATGAGTTATCACATATGATAGCACCTAGCCCTTTAATGAGGTTATGACACTTCTATTTATAGTGTTCCTAACATTATAATAGTGCGCCTTTTACTTATGCGCCTTCTTGGAATCTGGGTGTGCCATTATTGCGCATGTTTGACTTGTGCAAATACGTATGCGCAACTGCACATACAATCACTACACAACAACAACAACAACAACAAAACCCAATATCACATGAGTGGTGTATGGGGAGGTGAGATGTAGAGAATCCTTCCCCTTTCTCGAGAATAAAAACAAGTCACTTCTCCACCCAAAGTGTAACACTCTCAAAAGTAAGTAGAGAAAGTCATCCCTCTATTTATTCGACGGATAAAGAGATTGCTTCTGAGTGGACCTCCGGCCAATAAGAAGGAATTTTTTTTTAAAAAAATAGTAAAATAAAATTGAGGCGCCATGAAAATGGTAGAATCAAATTTACATGGGTTTTAAATCTTGTCTGGAATTCAATTTAGGCTCTAAACGACAGTGAAGACGCCAATAAATCGATGCTTGCTATTGACTCAAAAATAGAGCCGAATGCACATACGGTTGTTTATTTGATAAGTAAATATGTTTGTTGTTACTTAAAGATTGTACCACGAGGGGGTAAGAAGATTGGACGGGAGACGGTCAACGGTAATTTAAAAAAGGTTCCTCCTTAGTTTGATGTCTTCTTAGTTTAGTAGTGTTCTTTGGTTGTATGTCGTTTTAGCTTGGATCGGACTTAGCGGTTTTGTGGTTGTTTTTCTAAGATATTTTGTATTCTTCGGTTTGCTTGATTTAGACGGGTGAGGCTCGGGTATATAGTGTGTCTCGTTCGTTTATATGTAGCTCTTTACGTGCGAGCCTCATCCTGTTCCCTGCTGTATCTTCCGTTGTTGACGTTTTCTTTTTAAAAACGTCTTTCGTTTCTATTTGAATTATCGTATTTTTTAGCAAAAAAAAAAAAAAAAGAAAAAGAAAAGAAAAAAAGTAGTAGTAATAATACTAAAGCAGAAGGTTGTTGGAATGGTGAAATATACGTCAGAATCAAAGGTAATATTTGTAGAAGGATAGAAAGGGATAGGTCTCCTTACACTTTGAAATTGGCTGGATCTAATTATTGTGTGACCGTGGTAAATCACCTTTTTTGGCTTTATTCCGAAAAATTATAGAGCTCATGCTAGTTTTTTGTAAAATGAGTTGCCATTTTTAGCAACGATTTTTACAACAGCGGATCATTTATTTCAACGACCTTCTTCATTTGTACGTAACACAAACGTTCATGCGGAAATTCGAAACCGATCGACGGTACCCGGAAACACATCCATACGGGAGGTGTCTGGGTAGAGGTCCATAAACGGATCCGGTAAAACCTCCCAGCCAGACTTATTTTGATGAGAGAACTTCTCTCACGAAGAGATTTAAATTGATGACCTCAACCCAGGCGTACCACGTAATGTGGGGGGTGAACTTGGGAACTAATTGTGTCTGCAAAGATTCGAACCCGCATATCTCGTGTGGGTAAAATGAGTTGCCAATTAAACCACCTAGGCATTGCCTGAGTTGTTTTCAAGCCTTAGTAGGGGGGATCCGCGATTAGTTGCCAAGCAACCCTGGTTCAATTCTGATAAGGGGGTTTTCTCCATGATTTTTCCGCGATTAGTTGCCAAGCAACTAGGAACCCGCGATTAGTTGCCAAGCCACCCGGGTCAATCCTTGGAGTTTCCTACCTGGCGTGTGTGGGTCGCAAATGAGAGTATTTGATGCGAAAATTTGCTGTTAAAAAAAAAATTTGAATTGCCAATTAACTTGTACCGATCAAATTATTTTAATTTATAATGCTCACTCTTCGTTTCATTAGCACATGTGTAAAACTTATGGTATCTTATCATTTCTGATATTAACAATTATATCGTCTGATTGTGTTTTTAAACAAAACATGTCAAATTGACCCTTTTATTCAAGATGATGGTCAAACAAGTTCAACTTGCCATTTGCTATACCAAACTGTTTAGATGAGGGGGATGATCTGTTTACTAACAAATTTAACTGTAGAACATCACAGTATACGTTAGATTGTACATCTATATCTCTATCTCTATATCTCTATAAAATATGATTATTAAATTTAAAAATAAGTCCACGTTGTGTTTCTGAAAAAGTGCAAAGTAATAAGTCCACATCGACCGTTTAAGGATACTGTAATATTTTGGAACTTTGTGTGCGTCCGGTTATATTAGTTTCTACCCAAGGAAGAATAAAGAATTTTACTTTAAGTTCATAGATACCAAACATAATTTACAAAGCACGAAGAGCTTTTTTTTGGTATATAATGTTTCACTTATTATATAGAATAATTATAATTATAATTATAATTATATTATATGCTTGATTTATATGTAATTGGGACAAAAAGGAAAGCTTTGTTATAATAATAATAATAATATAGATATGGATAGTCAATTTTGGTGTATACATATAGTCAATTTTGGTACACAAAGTATGTATTTCTATATTGAGATTTTAGGCTATAAATACTCATGAATGCAAGCATTAAACTTGCACCATTTCTCACACTTACAAAGTGTTTCTTTCTTTCTCTCCATTATCATCTTTGTTCTTACACTTCATTATTAGTATTCTAAATCAAGAATCAAATCACTAAAGGTAGTTATAAGCCTACTGAATTATAACACGTTATCAGCACGATAATCTTAATACTAAATATGGTTGGCTCTGCCACCAAAATGATATATGGTCGGTTATACCACCAGAATGATATAGGTCGGTTATACCACCTGAAAAAATATATGGTCGACACTGTCGCCAAATTTTCATTTATGTTTACTAATATTTATATTTTTGTTATATAACATTTATTTATGATTGCTTACACATGGTCGACACTGTCACCTACTTATCATTTATGTTATATTAAATTTATGTTTAATGTTTATATACTTATGAATATAAATTGACTCTAATTTATCATGATGTTTGTTTTAATTTCTGATAATAGAAAATGTCGAATCTGGAAAAGCTTAAATTTACTCCTTTAGAATCAACTGGAAACAACTACATGCCATGGGTTATAAAAGTAAAAATGCATCTTAAATCAATGGGCATTCTTGAAACCATAAATGAAAACAACACTTGTTCTGAAAAAGAACAAGCTACGGCATGTTGCTTTATTCATCAACATATTGATGAATGCTTACAAAATAATTATGTGACTGTAGAAGATCCCCATGTTTTATGGGAAGGTCTCAAAAGCAGATTCAATAATCAAAGAGAAATTTTACTTCCAGCTGCAATGGAACAATGGAGAACATTAAGGTTCCAAGACTTTAAGAAAGTAAATGAATACAGCTCAGCTCTGTATAATACATGTTCACAACTTAAATTCTGTGGACATGAAATTAGTGATGCAGACATGATGGAGAAAACTTTCTCCACAATGAATGCTGCAAACATCACAGTGCAAAGAAATTTGAGAATGCTAAAGTTCAAAACATATCCTGAACTTAATTCATATCTCTTAGTTGCAGAGCAAAATGATGAGCTATTAATGAAAAATCAGCAATCCCGTCCTACTGGTACACTTGCAATCCCTGAAGCAAATACTGCAAATAATTATAAACAGGGACAAGGACGCGGGCAAGGTCGTGGTTATAATAACCATCACCATCATCATGCCAAAAGCCATAACTATGGTAGAAACCATCCTTATGGTAATGGTAATGGGCGTGGACGTGGTCGTGGTCGTGGCCGTGGTGGTCAAAGAAATAGTAATCCACGAAAATATAAATATCAACCACAAAACAAGCCCATTAAACAAGATGTTGAAGAAAATTCTTCTAAAAATTCTGAAGAATCTTGCTACAGATGTGGTAGAATGGGCCACTGGGCTAATACTTGCCGAACATCTAAACATTTTGTTAAGATGTATCAGGATTCGCTGAAAGGTAAAGAAAAGGAAGTAAATTTTGTGGATAATATTGATCCAACAGTCACTGAGAAACCATCTGATTTATATGAAGATTTCTTGAATGTTTAAGTTGTGTGTCTTTTGAAAAATAAACGATTTAATATCGTCTGTCTTTGTCATTATGTTTGCTAAATGTTTCAGTACTATCTATTTGCGTTTAAAATATTGTGTAATATTAATGTACTCACTATTTATTTCTTATATATGAAGTTCAATATGAATTTTGCTGGAATACAACATCAATCAAGTGGTGGAGATCTCTGTATAGCAGACAGTGGAACTACACACACTATACTTAAATCCGAGAAATATTTTATTGATCTAAAACCAACGGAAGGAACTATACATACAATATCAGGACCTGCTAACTTGATAAAAGGGATAGGAAAGGCAAATTTCATACTACCAAATGGTACAAAATTTTTAATAAATGATGCCTTATTTTCTCCCAAGTCAAGCAGAAATTTATTGAGTTTCTCCGACATATACCTTAACGGGTATGATTATCAGTCAGTGACAACAGAAAATGAGAAATATTTAAGTATCACTGACAAGAGTCATGTGGTTGAAAAACTGCCAAGACTTAGTTCTGGATTACATTATACACATATAAATGTACCAGAAATACATATGGTAGTTAACGAAAAATATATTGATCCTGGTGTATTCAGTTTATGGCATAACAGATTAGGCCATCCAGGATCAACAATGATGAAAAGGATTATTGAATGTACTCATGGACATCCACTAAAGGATAGAAAAATCCATCATGATACAATGGTTCCATGTACATCTTGCTCTCTTGGAAAATTGATAACTAGACCCTCACCACTTAAGGTTGAGAAAGAATCACCAATGTTTCTTGAAAGAATTCAAGGTGATATATGTGGACCAATTCATCCACCATGTGGACCATTTAGATATTTCATGGTTCTAATAGACGCATCTAGCAGATGGTCTCATGTTTGTCTGTTATCAAGCCGTAATGTGGCATTTGCAAAATTTCTTGCCCAAATTATTAAATTGAGAGCTCATTTTCCTGATTACACCATTAAAAGGGTGAGACTTGATAATGCTGGTGAATTTACATCTCAAGCATTTAATGACTATTGCATGTCTATAGGAATTGTTGTTGAACATTCTGTTGCTCATGTGCATACACAAAATGGTTTAGCCGAGTCATTGATTAAACGTTTACAGTTAATCGCTAGACCATTGATAATGAGAACAAAACTCCCTGTATCTATATGGGGTCATGCAATTTTACATGCTGCTGCATTGATTCGCATCAGACCAAGTGCAAGTCATAAATATTCCCCCCTACAACTTGCTTTTGGTCAAGAGCCAAATATTTCCCATCTTAGAACATTTGGTTGTGCAGTGTATGTTCCAATTGCGACACCACAACGTACAAAAATGGGTCCTCAAAGGAGGTTGGGAATATATGTTGGATATGAAACATCTTCAATATTAAGGTATATTGAACCTATGACAGGTGACGTTTTTACAGCACGTTTTGCTGATTGTCATTTTAATGAAACATTGTTCCCTAGATTAGGGGGAGAAATGAAAAATAAAGAAAATGATGTTTCATGGTGTGAACCTCAATTAAAGTATCTTGATCCTCGCACAAAAGAATGCGAGACAAAAGTTCAAAAGATAATGCATATACAAGAACTTGCAAATCAATTGCCTGATGCATTTACAGATACAAAAACGGTGACAAAATCATATATACCAGCAGTAAATACTCCAGCTCGAATTGAAATTCCAAAAGCTGGCAATAACGTCACTCATGAATCTTTGCCACGACAGAAACGTGGAAGACCAATCGGTTCAAAGGATAAAAATCCTCGAAAAAGAAAATCAGCTGATAATGAAGTAAAAGAAAGTGTTCAAGAAGAACCACAAATCAGTACTCCTACTGCAGAGGAGATTGATGATGTCAATACAGAAATTGCAATCAATTATGCATATTCAAAAATATTATGGAACCGAAATGAAATGAAAAATCTTGATGAGAAATTTTCATTTAATGTTGCATATGACATCATGAATAATGATGATGATCCAGAACCAACATCTATGGTTGAATGTCAAAATAGACATGATTGGGCTCAATGGAAAGAAGCAATACGAGCTGAATTAGAATCACTCAATAAAAGAAAAGTTTTCGGATCCATCATTCTCACTCCTAAAGATGTGAAACCTGTAGGATACAGATGGATTTTTGTCCGAAAAAGAAATGAGAAAAATGAAGTTACAAGGTATAAAGCTAGACTTGTAGCTCAAGGTTTTTCTCAAAGACCGGGAATTGATTATGAAGAAACTTATTCTCCTGTTATGGATGCAATTACTTTTAGGTACTTAATCAGTCTGGCAGTTTCTAAAAATTTAGAAATGCATCTCATGGATGTTGTGACTGCTTATCTATATGGATCACTTGATAGTGATATATATATGAAGATACCTGAAGGATTTAAGGTACCAGAAGCATCAAATGCAAAACCCAAAGAAATGTATTCGATTAAATTACAAAGATCTTTATATGGGTTAAAACAATCGGGACGTATGTGGTATAACCGATTAAGTGATTACTTGATAAGCAAAGGGTATACAAATAATCTTACTTGCCCTTGTGTTTTCATTAAGAAAACAACATCCGGATATGTGATCATAGCTGTTTATGTTGATGATCTTAACATCATAGGTACAAATAAAGAGATCCATGAAGCCATTCAACTTCTAAAGAAAGAATTTGAAATGAAAGATCTCGGAAAAACCAAGTATTGCCTTGGTTTACAAATTGAGCATATGCCTAATGGTTTACTTGTACATCAAACAACATATACTGAAAAGATTTTGAAACGTTTCAATATGGACAAGGCAAAACCATTAAGTACTCCTATGGTTGTTAGATCACTCAATGTTGAAGCTGATCCATTTCGTCCATGTGAAGATCAAGAAGACATTCTTGGACCAGAAGTACCATATCTTAGTGCAATTGGAGCTCTTATGTATCTTACAAATTGTACAAGACCTGACATTTCTTTTGCAGTTAATTTGTTGGCAAGGTTCAGCTCTGCTCCTACCAAAAGACACTGGAATGGGATCAAACACATATTTCGATACCTTCGAGGAACTACTGATTTAGGATTATTTTATTCTAACGAATCAAAACAAGATTTGGTTGGTTATGCAGATGCAGGTTATTTATCTGATCCACATAAAGCTAAATCTCAAACTGGATATGTATTCCTAAATGGAGGTACTGCAATATCATGGCGTTCTCAAAAACAAACACTTGTTGCTACATCGTCAAATCATGCCGAAGTGATTGCATTACATGAAGCTACTCGAGAATGTTTTTGGTTGAGATCAATGACACAACTCATTACTGATTCTTGTGGACTAGAACGCGATAAAAGTCCAACAACTATCTATGAAGATAATGCAGCTTGCATAGCACAGATGAAAGAAGGGTATATCAAAAGTGACCGAACAAAACACATACCACCTAGATTCTTCTCATACACTCAAAATCTCATTAAGGACAACCAGATTGAAATGAGATATGTGCAATCTAGCAAAAACTCTGCTGATCTTTTCACGAAAGCACTTCCAACTGCTATTTTCAGAACACACGTTCATAACATTGGCATGAGACATGTTCAAAAGATGTAACAGCTGAAGCGATGTCTACTTGAGGGGGAGTCAACTCCATGCTGCACTCTTTTTCCCTTAGCTAAAGTTTTTTCCCACTGGGTTTTCTTTAGCAAGGTTTTTAACGAGGCAGTAATTTATAGTTGATCTTCAACAAAATAAAATTGCTATCCAAGGGGGAGTGTTATAATAATAATAATAATATAGATATGGATAGTCAATTTTGGTGTATACATATAGTCAATTTTGGTACACAAAGTATGTATTTCTATATTGAGATTTTAGGCTATAAATACTCATGAATGCAAGCATTAAACTTGCACCATTTCTCACACTTACAAAGTGTTTCTTTCTTTCTCTCCATTATCATCTTTGTTCTTACACTTCATTATTAGTATTCTAAATCAAGAATCAAATCACTAAAGGTAGTTATAAGCCTACTGAATTATAACATCAAGAATCAAACCACTAAAGGTAGTTATAAGCCTACTGAATTATAACATCAAGAATCAAACCACTAAAGGTAGTTATAAGCCTACTGAATTATAACAAGCTTTAGTAAATAAACTGGTGACGAAAAAAAGAGAGACAGTTCAATTGTTCACATGCTACATGGCTACAATAATAGCAATGGACTATTCAACTACATATGTCCTGCTTTTCTGACTATTCCCATGTGTTTGTGTTATGCCATTTCTAAAGATTTCTAACTTTATGTTTTGATTCCTTTTATTTCCATTTCTTCAATATATTCTAAAGTTTTTTTTCCCTGATATCAGTCTTTTTTTTTTTTTTTTTTTTTTTTTTTTTTTTTTTGATACTGATGTTTAATTTTATTTTATTTTTTCAAAAAAAAAAAAAATATACGGTATAAATTAAGGGCCTTTTATCAAAAATGAAAAGACCAAACCGAAAGAATACAAAGAGAACCATCAAGCCTCGCAACAAAAAAAACCCCAAACTAACAACTAAAAAAACTATCTTGGAGGAGCCTTGACCGAAATAACACGAGATCACAACGATAAACAAAAAAAGAGCACAAACATACATGACACATGCTAAAAACAAAGACAAACAGCAAATACATTCCAGCTAATTCTAACATCGAAATTAAACTACTTGCCAATCTTTTTTTTATCACCTCTGAATCGATTTTTTTTACCGTTTATGTCCGCTCTTTGATAAGAACCATCCACTTGATACTGATGTTGCTATATTATTTAGATATAGCAACATGATTTTAGTGAGTAAATATGGAGTATAATATTTATTAGTTGTTAATGAAATTTTGTCTAAAAAAATTCATGTCTAGTTAAAATGAACAATTTAAAATAGATTACATGACTTCACCATAAAATTTGCTTAAAGTGTGTGTATGAACAAATTTATATATGTCAATCAACTGATCAACCTCATATAATGTGTCAGTTTAATTATCATTATACCGAATCCAAAGTTTTCGTTTGCATAGAAACGTCTTGATGCATTTAACTTGCCACTGATATAGTCAAACATCAATCAATATTTCAATATTCACCTTAATATCAAACATCAATAAAAGACCTATATTAACCTATGAATTATGTTTTTACGGTATATTTATAATCGTAGATAGCCAAAAATAAACTATTTAATATCCGACATACGTTAAGCATATAACAACTATTCATAAACTAGTACCCATACAGCCATACCCAACATTAATATAACATCATCACAATAGTTTACAAGTATAAATCTTCCTCCATACACTGACATTAAAGACCTATAACAATGATCTATGATCTGGCATAGACTGTTTTCACATGAGAGATATTTAGTGTAAAAGAGATAATACCAAATGACGAAAATTGCCTGAATATTTTTGTTAAAAGACAAAATCCAGAAAAAACAGTAACCCAACAGGAGGGGTAGGCAGTTTTTCATTTAGTATATTAGGATAAATAAACATCTCGTGATAGTTTTGTGGTTGATGATATCTTCAATGTATTTTTCATGTTCACAACTAATTAACTGCAGATTATGAGATGATCAGATAAATGGTTAGAGATGATAATGGAAACACTCAATTAGAGTAGGTACATACAAGTAAAAATATTCACCTTACTCTAATAACATGAACATAAAAAATTCTCTTTCGTTTACGAAATTTAAACAACTATCCTATTGTTTATCACAGATTTAGAGAAGAATTCGTGTTTTGATTGAATTTGAATCGATTACACAATTTGGGGAAAATTTCACTTAGAGAGAAAAACCTAGTTACACCTTAGGAAGATTGATATTATGAATGGAAGGCTTAGTTTGTACATTATGAAGAAAGTATTTATATGCTCATACTTTCATCACTTACATCATAAAACAAAGTGAAACAAAGTCAAAAACGTTCATCACTTTTATTGACTTTACACCTATCTTGTCGAGGACGGTGTACGGAGTGTTTTGCCATTTAGTAAAATCAAACTTACAATGTTAAATCAAACAAAACATTATATGTAAGCACTTTTTTGCGAACACGTCCTTATAACATTACACTACATATTTGTAGAGTTATAAGTTTGCGTTGCTACATTTAAAACACTAGTAAGACATCGAATCAACTTAGTCCTCAAGATTTCATAGACACAACTGTTAGGACGTTTTAATGGTTGCTTTGGTTATATGTTGTGTTTGATTTTGTAATGTTTCAAACTTTCAATGTTCTTAGGGTTAGTTTTAATATTATAAAGATTACAATTGAGCAAAAGTGGGTTACTATTGATGAATAGTAGCCCACTTTCATGCTTAGAGGAGTTGTACGTTCCGCTTAAATCGTCGTATTCACTAGCACCCTTTACTAACAAATGTTAAACAACCCAAACTCAAGAGCTAAAGTGAAACTTACATATTTCTAAATAAAAAAACTTAAAAAAAAAACTCACCCAAATCTTCAGCGGACCACATCTTCTTGCTCGCCATGCGTTAAAATTTTCCGAAACCACGGTTCAACTCGAAATAATTTTACGAACACAACGCAACTTCCTTTACGCAAAATAGACGTTTTTCAAAAAACGCTAAATATTTTTTTTTTTGAAAAGCAAAAAGTATTATTATTATTACCCGGATTATAACAATACAAGTCCCTATATCCTTCTATACAATGTTATTAACAATCGAAACAATTGGAAAAAGATAGGAGTTAAAGATTAAAGCTTAAAGGATAATCGGAAGTGACGTAGGCTAAATAATCCAATGAGGGACGAACTTGTGAATCACAAGCAGGGCAGGAAGAGACATCCGTGCCGATCAAGCGGCGACAAAGATGACAAACAACCAACCCATTTAATCTAACCCACATAGGCTAAATAAGACAAACGGACACTATCCGATTTAAAAGTGCCATATTAACCGACTTCCGTGCGATTTGGAGGAGATGCCACGTAGAAAGAGGGGTTGAGGAGGCATTGATGCCATGCGATTGATGTTTTTTTTCGCGAACGGTTTGAGATCCAACTAAAACTTTGAGTTTGAATCTCGAAAATTATCACTGCAGGGTTCCATATTTTTCCTGAAAAAACTTTTAGATTCCTATGTTTCCATAAAATGTAGCATGCAATCCATTTAGTAGCTTGCCATAAGGAGTATCCAATGGAGTTATGCGAGAAGCCTTGATCAGAGATGATGGCTTCATTGATGTTGGAAATAGTTGAGCTATTTTGATTCCACCAATCGAGTAGTTGTATCCAAATTGAAGACACTTTTTGACAATTTATCAACGCATGATCAACGGTTTCGATATGGTGATCGCATAAGGGACATAAGATGGTGTGAAGGTCAATTCCTTTTTTATCAAGTTCGCTTCTGACAGGGATTTTTAATTGAATGTCCCTCCATGAGAATATGAAGACCTTTTGTGGGACATATTTGTTGCTGGGTAATGATAGATTTCTAGAGTTGATGCCATATTTAAGTGTATTGATCAGGTTTGACATCGTTGACGTAGTGAAGATGCCGGATGTGTCAAGGGAAAATTTCCATGAATCAGGGCGATCCGAAATACTTACTGAAGATAGTAGATTATTGAGTTCCATAAGTTCATCCATTGCACGGCCACTAGGAGTCCGGGACCAATCCCAATTTCCGATCGAAGCGGAATTAACGTACAGAATTCTATCGGCAACAGATGCTTCTTTATGAGATTCTAACATGTAGAGCCTATGAAATAGTGATTTTAAATTCTCTGTTCCGATCCAAATATCATGCCAAAAACTAATCGATGTGCCATTGCCAATGCGTTTTGAAATTGAGGATGTGAAAGATGTTCCTAAGTTGTCTGCGACTTTTCCTGCTTTAATAATCTCTTTCCAAATGGTGCGACCTGAAATGTTCCTGCATAAGATGTTAGAATCCAACCCCCCAGCCCATAGATGCTTTTGATTATTTTTACCCATAGAGCATTATCTTCATTTTTAAAAAGCCACCACCATTTACATAGTAGTGATATGTTTTTAGCGAAAAGAGAACCCACGTTTAAACCCCAACTTTCATATGGTAAAATTATTTGGTCCCATTTAATCCAGTTAATTTTATTATCATTTGAAGAACCTCCCCAAAAGAATTTCCGTCTTTTAGATTCAAGTACCTTAAGGATAGCGGATGGTGCATGAAATAAGGAGAAGTAATATAATGGAATACTGCTTAGAATGGATTTGATGATCGTAAGGCGGCCCCCAAAGGAAATTGATTTGGAAGCCCAATCCGATAGTCTTTTGTCAAATTTTTCGATTATTGGCTGCCAAGAAGAGGTGTGAGAAGTGGGAACACCAATAGGAAGGCTGAGATAAGTGAATGGGGTAGATCCCGCAGAGCAGTTAATGTAACTAGCCATTTGCTCGGTTTCGGCCATAGATGTACCAATACCATAGAGTTTACTTTTGCGGAAATTAACTTTGAGGCCCGATATATTTTCAAAACATTTTAGGAGTTTGGAGATATATTTGGAACTTCTTTTATTCCATTCGCCGAAAAAGATAGTGTCGTTCGCGTATTGGACATGTGTTATGATGAGGTTATCGTGTCCGACTTTTAATCCTTGTAAAAGACCATTAGCTAATGCTCTTTTTACAAGTATGTTAAGACCTTCAGCGACAATTATGAATAGAAAAGGCGAAATGGGATCACCTTGTCGAATTCCCCTTCCGGGAGAAAATTCTCTGGTGGGTGATCGATTGATTAGTACGGAGATAGATGAAGAGGAAAGACATGCACGAATAAAACTAATCCATTTTAAACCAAAAGCCATGAATTGCATGGTTTTAAATAGAAAGTCTCATTCAATGCAATCGAATGCCTTTTCAAAGTCAACTTTAAAGATTAGTCCCTTATGTTTTTTACGTTTTAATTCATCTATTATTTCATTAGCAATTAAGACGCTATCTAGGATATTTTGACCTTTGAGGAATGCGGTTTGTTCAGAACCTATGACTTTGTGGATGACCTTGGCAAGACGGTTGGAAAGTATTTTGGTGAGGATTTTATAATAGCTACCTATTAGGCAGATTGGGCGATATTCGTTTAGTCCGATTGGGTTAGGTTTTTTCGGGATCAGAGTGAAGAAAGATGCATTACAACCTTTGGAGATTTCCGAGTTGGTCCAGAACCAATCAAGAGATTTAATGATATCTTGTTTTATCAAATCCCAGTGTTTTTTAAAGAATTTCATATTAAAACCATCAGGGCCAGGTGCTTTGGAGCTGTCGCAGTTACATATGGCTTCCCATATTTCATTTTCGTTAAATTTAGATTCTAAGATTTGGTTGTCCAACGAGGTGATGTATTCGAGATGCGAAACATTATCGAAAGGGCATTCGTCACAGAGTTTTTTGGATTGAAAGATGTTATTAAAGTATGAGTATGCTTCTAGCTTTATTTGATTAGGATATTCGGACCATGTACCGTTAATTGACAAACCATGGATATTGTTTTTACTTGTTTCTTCTTTTAATAAAATTGTGAAAATATTTTGAGTTTTCATCGCCTTCGAGTGCCCATTTAATTCTAGATTTTTGTTTAAGCATGTTAGTTTTCTTTTTTTCTTTAGCGATATGTTGCATTTTTTCATCAAGCCATTTTTGTTTTTCTGTTTCGGATAATGGTCTGGTTTTGGCGGTTTGTTCCCAATTATTACATTCGGTTAAGTGATCTCGGATTTGTGAATCTATGTTATCGAGTTGATTACTATGTTTTTTAAGTTCCATTTTAACGTTTTTTAGTTTATTACAGAATATGCAATCAGGTCTATTACCAATAGTTGGGATCGACCAAGCCCTTTCTATGACAGTGTCGGCATCTTTTAGATCGAGCCATGTGTCAAACACGCGTATAGGTTTAGGGCCAGAGTCAATGGGATTATTCCTTAGGATGATGGGGCAATGATCAGAAAGGTCACGATCAAGAGTTTTGGATGATGTGTTGGGCCAGATTGTAAAGATACCGTCAGAAACAAGAAATCGATCTAGCTTACTAAATTTCATTGTTTTTTAGCATATCCGTGTGAACCTTTTACCGCCTAATGGGAGATCGATTAATCCTAAATTATTAATGAAGTTGTTAAAGTTATCCGCCCAATGTTGATTGTATTCCGAATTCATACGTTCCGTTTTATTCCTTACTTCATTGAAATCGCCAAACACAATGTGTGGAATGTTAAGAGAATTAATGAGGGATGAAAGTTCGTTCCAGAGTCTTAGTTTTTTCGAGTTGGAATGAAGGCCATAAACATTAATGAAAGCAACTTCAGAGTCATGCCCCGCCCATGACCCGCGTATTGCTAAAAAGAATTCACCCTCAATAGCACTATTAACGGAGAAGATATTGGTATCCCAAATAGTTAAGATACCACCGGAAGCACCAACCGAGTCCTTTTGGATGAATTTAAAATCAGAATTACCCCAGAAAGATTCAATAGTATTATCACGCGTTTGTCCGCATTTAGTTTCTTGTAGACCTAAAATCGTTGGTTTTTCTTTATTGCAAATACGTTTAAGCCAGCTTATTTTACCCGTTTGCCCAATACCCCAAATATTTAAAGAAATCGTACACATGAGAAAACTTACAAAAAGCGATGGAACGGAGACTGGATTCATTGTTTGTTGCGACGGATCCCGATACACTTCCTGAATTCGTTTGTGTCCAGACTGTTGCTTGAGATGGAACGTGTCGTATTATTCTTTTTATTACGCGCCGTATCCATGTGAGATCCCCTCGAATATCCAGAAGGGTTACCGCCACCATTAGATGAGGATTTACAACGTTTAGCCAACTGTGAAATTCTGAGTTTTTGGCCACTTCTTGTAAGGTGTTTAATATAGAGCATATTGGATCTAGGCCTTTTTATATCAGGAATTTGAGGGGTGTTTTATGGGTTAGGGATAGGGTATGCGATGGTATTGGTGATTTTTCTCTTTTTAGCAATTATATTATCCTTAACAATTAAGGGTTCGAGGTTGAAAGGATCGGAGTTCGTTTGTTGTGTGTCGTTTGGGGCGGGCATAAAGTGTAATGGTGATTTTGATTGGGGGTTTAGAGGTGACTTGTGTGATGACCCGGGAATTTCCGACCAAATTTAAACTTTATATGTTTCCGACACGATAAGTAAAGTCTGTAATGTTGAGTCTCGAAAACTTTGAAATTTATATTCATGTAATCAATTACCCTTTGACTGTGCTCGACGATTCACGAACAAATGCGTGTAAGTAAATATAAAAATAAATATATAGAAATAAATATAAGTGTATATATAATTATAAATTAATAAAGTACACTTTAAGAATGAAAATAATAATTAAATTAATATTAGAATGAATATATAAAGATATGATATTATTATAAATCTATATATATATATATATATATATATATATATATATATATATATATATATATATATATATATATATATATATATATATATATATATATATATGGATGCTATACATAAATAATAAAATATAAAGTTAAAATATTATATGTAATTACAAGACAAAGTATAAATAATATATTAGGATCATTATTCTCATTAATGTTAATATCTTTATTATTAAGATTATTAATATAAATGAAATTGAATATGAGAATTTTATTCTTATTATTATCATTAACAATATTAATAGTATTATAAATAGTGTTATTAATAAATTTATTGATATTATTGTTAATATCATTATAACTAATAATATAATTTTAATGTTAGATATTATGATTAGTATTATTATTAAGATATTATTATTAAGAATTATTATTATGAATTAATATCATTATCATTATTTTATTATTAGAAAATAACACAATCTATTGTTTTTATCATTTATAAATAAGTATATTCTATTATTATTATTAGTGTTTCTATTTTTATTTTTTTATTTATCTGTATTATTAATATATTATTACTTTTATTACCATTTATAATATTAAGTATAATATCAACACAATTATATAAACAGATTACTTATAATATGTGATGACAGAAAATTATATAAAAAAAAAGAAAAAAACGGTTATATATATATACCTATACAGCTTTACGTGTATATCTAAAAATGTATATATATGTAGATACAATTTATACAAATTATGAATAACCAGATATATATATAAAGAATCTGTTTCACGTCATGATCAACCCATAACCACTTTTGTTTCTGTCTCTGAAATAGTTAACTGTCTAAATCGATCGTACCAATTAGTGCTAAACCCATATGAACCAAGCCAAAATCTATTGCAAGTCCATATCAGCTTTATTTTTGTTATGAATTTATTCATTCTTTTTTGTCCAGTTAATAAAGGCTATCGACCAAGTCTCATTACAAAACAATCGATATCATTATCACCAATACAAATAACTTTTATTACCCATCGTGATCAGGCTTTATTGATTCTTATTTCTTTCTCCTGTCTTCACCTCTTGCTCGAGTATCCTATCAACTCCTTCAATTGAATATAACAATCGATCAACCCATATCACCTTGGAGGGAATGCCACATTCTTCTTCTTCTTCAACTAGTAGACAACCGCCACCCTTCTCCTTCTATTATTGATTCGGCCAACTAAACAACCACCACCTCCTGCATCCACTACTATTGATGTTACTGCTATATTATTTTGCTAGTGAATTACTATTACTCCACTCGCTACAATTACTGCTATGATGTTGATTATTTCTGTTTCTTTTTATTACCGGAACACCCCACCACCATAAAATCACTTGGTTCTACTACCAACACTCTAGTTGATCATCAACAAGTCCTTTTGTTGCTGCCACTAAGGCTCGTAGGCTCTTGTTGCTGACCAAAAGTAACCACAACCATCACTAAAACAACTTGCTATTCATTACTGTTATTAACGGGTTGTTTTACTCTATCCTGTTTGAAACCACACGACCACCAGGAGTGAAACTTATGTTTTCTGTTTACAGCTACGTTACTGCTACTGGCACATCTTTCGTTGAACCACAAACACCACAGCAACCCTTTGATTTAACCACCAATAACTGATGCTAATTAACAGCTACTGCAGCTGTTATACTTCTGTCTTTATATCTGTTTCAAACGATCAATCTATGATGAACACCACCATTTTTCTGCTGCGTTTATCCCTGGTTTCAATATAAAAAAAAATATATATATATATATAGAAAGATGATGAGTTGTGGTACAAAGAGAAGATGAGCTGTGATAGTAATATAATGATGGAAGAATGAGTTGGTGATTTAAAAACACATAAGAAGATATTGATTGATGATAAATAATGATGATGGACGGTTGTTTTTTTTTTTGCTTTTGGTCGACAAACCCTAATCAAGCTAGCCCCACGATGTGCTTTTAGGAAAGTCTATTTTGGTGATTGAAACCTCATGGACCGATTTATTTCTTGGGCTAAATAATAGTTGGACTTAGATGATATGGTTTAATGGATAGAGATATGATAATGATGGTGGAATTAGGAAATTGAAAACAGTCGAGTACTGGGTAAAACAAGTTAATCCGTAATTAAAACAGAAAGGAGGTAATGGAGGGACGGTTAAGAGTATTGGTGGTGAGCGAGAGGTCTTGGGTTTGAGTCCCGTTAGGGGCATTCTTTTTACAAAAAGCCTTATAAAAGGGTATACTCTTTATTCTTACTCTTTTTATTATCATTACTATTATTATTGTCATTATTATTATTATTGTTAGTAATATTACTAATATTATAACTAGTATTACAATTATTATTACAAGTATTAAAAATGTTATTATTATTATGATTATTATTAAGTATGAGTGTTATTATTATTATTAATATTAAGTATTATGAATATCATCACTATTATTATCATTAATCTAAGTATTATTATTATTATTATTATTATTATTATTATTGTTACTAGTATTAAGTATTATTAGTATTAATTTATAATTTCTAGTAATAATATTACTATCATTAATATTACTAATATTATACTGTTTGTATTATTATTAATATGATGATTTAAATCTCTAATAAAACTATAATTATTATTAAACTTACTACTATTATTAAAAATATTATTTTTGCTTAAATTATCATCTTTACTTTATAATAATTAGTAAAACTACCATTTTATCATTTTTATTATTATTATCATAATTAGCATTATTATTAATCATTATTAGTGTTAGGTATTATTATCAAGATTTTTATATATTATTAACCTTTTCTTTGTTAACAATACTACTAGTATCATTATTATTATTACAACTATATTATTATTACTATCAATATTACTATTAATATTATTAATATGATTACAATAATAGATAATCATATAAAAATATACTTAATAAGACTATATTAAAAATTTTCTTTATATAAAGTATATAAAATAAATATTAAGTTATTAACGAAGCACATAACTTATTAAGATACTAATTATATCACTAATTAGATATAAAATCGTTCGATTTCAATTATATATGTTAATGAATATACAAATGATATAGGTTCGTGAATCCGAGGCCAACCCTGCATTGTTCTGTTGTTCAATATAGTCATATGTATTTTTACTACAAAATACAGTATGGTGAGTTTCATTTTATTCCCTTTTTACTCTTTACATTTTTGGGACTGAGAATACATGCGCTTTTATAAATGTTTGACGCAATAGACACAAGTACCTTAACTGTATTCTATGAAAGAATTATCTGGGATTGGAGTTGACTATTATGACACGCATTAGCCTCCGGTTTCCGTTAGAGCGTATGAGCTCCCGAGCCGGGTGGATGGTTAATTATTTATGACATTTTGGCACCAGTTGGCCTATATTTTATAAACATGTGTTCAGCCGTGGGGTGTAAAGACCGGCACAGAGGTTCTATATTTTGAAGGCACATGTATTCAGCCGTGGGGTGAAAGACCGGCACAGATGGTTACTATTATATTATGAATCCTCACCAGGTGTTCTTCATATGAAAGATATTTTTTGTGCAGTTGGAATGGGACTTCTGCACGTTTTATAATATTTAAAATCTTGTGGTCTATTAAAATTATGAAAATGAAATGATTACTATAAACTAATGAACTCACCAACCTTTTGGTTGACACTTGAAAGCATGTTTATTCTCAGGTTTGAAAGAAATCTTCCGCTGTGCACAAGCTCATTTTAAGGATATTACTTGGAGTCATTCATGACATATTTCAAAAGACGTTGCATTCGAGTCATTGAAGTTCATTAGAGATTATTAAGTAAATGACGGATTAGGTCATTTATAGTTTGGATATTATGAAATGGTATGCATACCTGTCAACTTTCGATGAAATGAAAGGTTGTCTTTTAAAAACGAATGCAATGTTTGTAAAATGTATCATATAGAGGTCAAATACCTCGCGATGTAATCAAATGTAATGTTCTCATCCATATGGATTTGGTCGGGGCATCACAGGTGGTATCAGAGTGGTGGTCGTAGCGAACCAGGTCAACATTAGTGTGTCTAAATAGGAGTTGTTAGGATGCATTAGTGAAGTCTGGACTTCGACCTAGTAGTTGTTAGGTTATATTAATGAGTCTGGACTTGAACCTGGTATGCATGTCAAAAGTTTTTGCTTATCATTCTTGTCAAAATTATCTGCTTATCATTCTTAGTCTAGACACATCTTACTGCATTGATTGCATAAATATTGTATAGACAAAATTCATATCTAAGCGTATCTGCTAATTCATATCTCTGCGTATTTGTTACTGTAAACTCTGCCTGACATATTTCGTAAATTCCTTCGTAATCTACGGGATCTTCTGTACTATGTATAGATATTCTATGTAATTAGAATATCATCTGATATCCGAAAATCATTTCATATCGAAAAATCCTTTATTCAATCGTACGCAATGGAACTCATCATTAGATCAAGTCCCTCGGATTCCGATATGGAGTCCCACTCCAGCTCCGAAAGCAGCGTCACCAGAATAAATCAATCAATCAGCCGTCCCCAATTCATCTGATGAATTTGTAGTCGACTTAATCAATGGAGACGAGAAGAAGGGGATCTTTTTCACCAACCAAATTCACTTCTTGACGAAGAACCTGAAACACCTATCGGCGAACCAATTCGAAACACCATTTTCATTCTCATTACCCAAATATCTCGTCATGATTATATACTATCTCAAATTCAAAATCTTATTCACTCGCTCATTCCTACGACAATCATCCTGGAGTAATAAATCAACCAGCTTCGCACCCGAGTTGCAGCCGTGAAAGGTATGGTGCAAAATGTAACAGCTTCATCAACATTACCGGCATCAACAGTACCACCAACAACAACATTCGCATCCCAAGCCTCAATTTCACAATCTGTTCCATGAACATCAACATCATACGCACCATAAATACCAAGGAGTACCAACAGCAACTAACAATGAAGTATTGAACCATAACTTCATTAATATTCTGCGAAGAATATGTGGTTCCTAATAGTTTTAGAGATTACTTATTCTAGCTCAAACCGAAAATCAAATGAGTCTAATGTTATATTGACTCATTTAAATCCATGAATATATCTGAAGAAAATATATATATATATATATATATATATATATTTTCATAGGGATTGTGATTAAGAATTCTTTCGTACAAACTGTTAATGATGAAAATATTTTAACGGGTAGGTAATACCCGAGGAATATTTCAGATTTCACATTAATGAGTTACACTGTACATTCTTCAAATCTGATTCAACAATCATTTTCTATCCTACTTACATCCACACATATATGTATCCGTTCATCAAAGAACAACTATTTTTATCCAAGTTCAATTTCATATTTGGATTTTGACCTATCAGAATCCAACAAGTGACATAATGAAGAAAACATTTGACGGAATAAAAAAAATTGTTAGAAACAAACAAATTAACTATGAGAAATTTTGTTAAGAATCCACTCTAACAAAATCCTAGCTAACTGTTCCTAGCTAATTGTGAACTAATCAATTGAGGACTACCAACAGTGGACATTCAAAATGAATTAAAATATTGATTATAACATATGAAACTAAACAATTCTTCAAGTTTGCCACTTGATTTCATCTTAAATCTCATTTGTATCTTGACGATTACAATCTGCGTTCAAACCTTTCATGATTCTTGAAAACACCTCAATCGAGAGGATGAACCAACCGCACTTCAACTACGAAAGAAAATATTGATACATATAGTATGCACCTGAAAAACTCTCAGAAACTGAGTAAACGTTTAACACGTAGCTGTGCTAATTCCTTTAGCGTTATTATTACCGGAAATAACTTTGCAACCTCTTTCCAAATTAGCCAATTTTGTCACAGCTCCAGCAAGTCAACTTCGACTTTTTGTTCGAAACAACCTTATTATAACCTTGATATATATGTGTGCTCTTTTATACTTACCGATGAACCTTTTATATTTCACCATATTACCATCGGCGTTTAATCATCTAAAAACACAATTCTTCTGAAACCATCACGGATTGATAACCGATGATTCAGATATCGTAGCATTAAATGCAAAGGAAACAGAAAAATTGTAGATGGTCTAAACGGCCAAAAGTTTGATGATAAAGAAAGGAGTGTTAGGAACGCTCGATAGAAAATTTGGTACTGAAAAACAGATTGAGCAAACCATGAAGGAGACCAAGGCCAAATACAAGGACCAAACCCTATATTCAAAGGATTTAGGTAATTATGGATCCGATGAAACCTTCAACGAATATCTAGCTCCGTACCCATGTTAAAATCTTGCAGAAAATCTTTCTTCATCAACCATCGAACTTAGAAATTCCAAAATATCATCATAAATATCTTCGATATTTCTAAGGATATTTTCATAAATATTCTCGTCCAAAATTTTTATCTCTTCGTGCTATCTATATTATATCATAAGGGAAACTACTTTAGTTTCTAAATTTCTTTAAATTTCGAGTTAAATTGTGAATGTTTTTGAAGTAGTGTTGGGAACTGAAGCATGAGTTAGTATAATATAATTACACTTGATCAACGTGATTATATTACAGTAATTCATGCTGAGTTTCTAATGAAATGTGATGATTCACAGTATCATCATCATGTGCCATTTACACGACTCTTGCATTCTACTCAATGTCCAAACCTATTAAGAATATATATTCTTGATAGTTCTATCTTTCCGGATATTCTAGTAATATGAAAAATCAAGATCGTGCCATTACGATTTCCTTCTTAGAACCTTAACTATGTTCATCCAAGACTTTATACCTACGAATTCCCAACCATTATTCGCTTGACTCGAAGTCGAGAAGAGAAAACGAAAGCATGAAGCTCCGAAATATAATGAAGAATATAAAGGCCGATAAAAACCCCGAAATTACAAACCGTGTATATCAATACGTATCGCAACGTAAAGACACGGGAGAATTAAAAACACTATAACCCCAAGGTAAGGGTAGAAGAAAATAACTTCCTCCGGTGATAGATGAAAAAGAAGAATGAAAGATATGAAAGTTAGGAGTATATCAAGGATCAGAATGGGATGGAACATATTGACGAATGTTTTAAAATATGAATTGAGGAGAAAGAATAGAAGATGTGAGATATGGAAATAAGGAAACGAAGGGGGGTAGATTTATAGTAAAATATCCTACAGAGCAATCGAAACAAATGATTTCATTTAAAGCGGATCCTAATTCCCTTGATTACCGAAGAATCAAATCTTATTACGAAGATTTTCTCCAAATCTCTTGAACTTGGAAATCAATCCTATCTACGTCAAAAGATATGACGAATCTATACATACTCATTTCACACTTTGGTGATAGCTTCACCCGTACGCTTCACATGATCGAATCGTTTTATCTATATTAATCAATAATGATAAAACTCTATTTATCAACTCATATTCGTCATGAAAACATTTTTATTGTTAGCCATGACGACCTCACTCAAATTTCGAGACGAAATTTCTTAAACGGGTAGGTACTGTGATGACTGGTGTAGTGCGAGGTGTATACAAAATAGTTTATATTTTACTAGGAAAAACTATTAAATACGATACAATTTTACACAAGATATTTATTTATTTATAGAATGGATATACTTAAACCTTGCTACAACACTTATAGGCAGTGTATCTAATCGTACAGTAGTGTAGTTTTTAGTAAGTCCGGTTCGTTCCACAGGGAAATCTTTAAACAAAGCTCAACGCTATATTAATTTACTTTTATAAAAATACAAATATATATATAAGTAATATTATTATTATAAAGGGGGGTTTTTACCGTTTAATGACCGGTTTGTCGATTTTAAAACTTTAGTCGCAGTTAAAACCTAATGTAAAATATTAAATAAATAAAAGACTTAATTTAAAGCGTAAAGTAAATAACGATAATGAAATTGCGAATAATAAAAGTGCGATAAAATAAACTTGCGATAATTAAAAGTGCGATTAAATAACAATAAATAAAAATGCGATAATTAGAAGTGCAATTAAATATAAAATAAAGGAAATTAAATATGAAATAAAAGAATTATGCTTATTTAAACTTCCGTAATCATGATGTTTGACGTGTTGATTTTAGTTTTATGCCCATGGGTTAATTGTCCTTTGTCCTGGATTATTTAATATGTCCGTCTGGTTTTTGTCCATAACAGTCCATCAGTCATAAATATAAAGTGCGAGTGTCCTCGTCAAATTATTATTATACCCGAAGTTAAATATTCCAACTAATTGGGGATTCGAATTGTAACAAGGTTTTAATACTTTGTTTAATGAATACACCAGGTTATCGACTGCGTGTAAACCAAGGTTTTACTACTTTGTTAACAATTACACCAATTACCCTTGAATGTAATTTCACCCCTGTTTTAATTATTCTAGTGGCTATTAATCCATTCCCGTGTCCGGTTAAATGAACGATTATTCGTACATATAAATACCCCGCCCATCGTGTCCGATCGAGTGTATATGGTAATTTATAGGGACGCCCAATTGTAAATCTTTATATTAACATTAACAAACTTTCATTTAGTTAAACAAATATAAAGCCCATTAATAGCCCATAGTCTAATTTCCACAAGTGTCGTTCTTTTGTCCAAACCCCAATTATGGTACAAAGCCCAATTACCCAATTTTAGTAATTAGCCCAACATCATGATTACTTCGTTTTAAATAAGCATAATAATAACTTAGCTACGAGACATTAATATAAAAAGGTTGAACATAACTTACAATGATTAAAAATAGCGTAGCGTTACACGGACAGAATTTCGACTTACACCCTTACAACATTCGCTAACATACCCTTATTATTAGAATTAAAATTAAAATTAAAATATAAATTATATATATATATATATATATAAATTTTACGTATGATAAAAGAAGAAAAAGATATTAATTGTGATCAGAATTCGGTTGGCTTTATAGGGAATTTCGATTTTTGGGGCTCCGCGACTCGCGGTGAATTTTGCCTTCAAACTCCGCGAGTCGCGGAGTTTGAGATTCCAGCTCACACTTTGGAGTCTTTCTCTGCCGACGGTTTATTTATAAATATAATATATATATAATTAATATAATTAATTATATATTATATTATATTTATATACATAGTTAACTTGTAATTTTTAGTCCGTTGCGTTGAGCGTTGAGAGTTGACGCTGGTCCTGGTTCCGGATTTTCGAACGTCCTTGCGTACAATTTTATATTTTGTACTTTGCGTTTTGAATCTTGTACTCTTGTAATTTCGAGACGTTTCTTATCAATAATTGGAACCTCTTTGATTGTCTTTTGTTCTTTTGAGCTTTTTGGTCGTTTGCGTCTTCAATTCGTCGAATCTGTCTTTTGTCTTCACCTTTTATTATTTAAACGAATATCACTTGTAAATAGAACAATTGCAACTAAAAGCTTGTCTTTCTTGAGGAATAATGCTATGAAATATATGTTCGTTTTTAGCATTATCAAATATTCCCACACTTGAGCGTTGCTTGTCCTCAAGCAATATTGTCTTGAAATACTAGAATCACTTCTTTATTCTTCACACTTTGTACATCAGTGATTTCTCTACGGCGGTATAAACAATGGTAGTAACGATATGGTTTACAGTCCCACATGACTATAAAAATTTAGATCCATTAAGGAAATTGGATCTTTATGAAAACATTTGATCTTTTGAAAATTAAATCTAGTTTTTACCCTAGATAAGTTTTCCGGGATAACCCTTTACCGGTGTTTGCAAAATATTTTTGTGGGTTTGGTGGGTTTCAGATTTGAAAATTTTAGCTCAAAACTTGCGGTTTAGTGTCACCCACTTGCTAACCTTGTATTTGGAAAGCAACACGTCCAGTTTACTTGTCCCGTATATTACCTTTCGGTAAACTACCGTCCGGTTGTAAAGGAAAGCGTTGAACAAGCAACTGTTAAGGCAATGTCCCGTGACATGCTTTTGATTATGGTCTATAACGTGTCGGACGCAATTACTATCCTTGGTAGGAGCAATAGTAAAGCTCACCCTTATAATTTTTCGGTCTGGCACAAGGTCCTGTCTTTGACCACTATGCAACCACCGTTCTTACGGTTGACACCCGATTTAGTTCAGGTGACCTAATGAATTCCAGGTGAATTCCTAGGATTTTACGTTCAATGGTAATGAACGCATTGAAAATAGGGTTTTCAGAAAACAAATCGGTTTGTAATTTTAATCAAAATATTTTTTCGTTTAAGCTCGAGTTTAGATATCATCGAATTCCATGAGTTTGTAATTCTCAATCTTTAAGGTCAATCTCAAGGATTGAGTAATATCAGGCTTAAAAGCTGAATTTTGATCTTTTAAGGAGATTATCCTTTCTGGGGATCTGATTCATTAGTCTTATCAAGCTAATTTGCACGGCGCCCTCCCCATTTTACGAGACAGATCCTCTCATGGTTAGGATAAGTCTGACCACATGGCGACCCTGTTTAATGCTGAGGTCCGTGGATTTCCTGCTGATTTTAGTGATGACTTTTCTAGATTTTTCGTCAACCTACAGCTGGTCTGGACGACAACTTCATGACCTAAATCAAGAAGCGCGTGTCTTTTTCGGAAGACTTTACTTCCTTTTAATGATGGAATTGATTCATCGTGTAGATCCATCTCTTCTTTTCTTTCATCGGGTAAAACAGTTTAGTTTAGTCCAAAGCAAAAGTATTTTCAGTTATTTGTTACAGATATATGTGACATATGTTTAAGATAACTTGGTAAATTTTCCCACACTTGGCTTTTATTTTCCTTTTTATCGTCCTCTATTCCATCTTAAATGAATTTTAACATTTTGGTTTGTTTCTCAATTTATGTCCTTTCCGAGGTTACAATAATTTCGGTGTTAAAACCTAGTTTTATCGTTCATAAATATGTATAAACATGATTTTGAGTTCATTTAATTGAAAATTTTGAAAAATTTTACTAGAATTGGGTAGTCAGTATATAAGACTAGGGCTGTTCTTTTTTATCAGAGAGCACTAGATTCTAATACAACTACCGCTTTACTAGTATTTTTAATGGTAACCAAGTGTATAAAGTAAAAAATTTTAAAATCCGAAAGAATTTAACCCCTTCCCACACTTAAGATCTTGCAATGCCCTCATTTGCAAGAAATCAGAAATAATTTAAATTATTGAGGGTGATTTGTGTGAAAATGATTAAATTTTTACCAAAGGTTCCAAATATATTGGCGTTTGTTTGCTGAATGATAAATGGTGCACATCATTTGTTCATTCCGTCTTGTTGTTATTTCACATATATTTTGCATCTTGTCGTCAAAATTAGTTGCTTTTGCTGAACTTAATGCCAGTCTTTGAAAATGCGTTGTTTTACCCTGTTGTGTACATAAGATAAACTGCAAACATATATACATATTTTTGAAGTTTGGTATATTACCCCACATATATTTTTTAATGTTTTTGGCATACTTTAAATCAATAAGATTAAAAATAATGATAATAAAGTTCTCGTCCCTCCCTTGGGTAAAGCAATTTCGGTTCAAAGACCTAGTCTTCAACTTACGACGAATTTTAAAAATCATATTCTTAACTTAATGAGATAAAGTAAATTTTTGTTTTTAAATTCACACAACTTAAATATAAAATTCAAAATTAAAAATTCACACCAAACTTAAAATTTAAAATGCATAAAATTAATAATTTATATTTTAAAAATTAAAAGTTCACACCAAACTTAATTTAAAAATTTATAAATTCATACTAAACTTATATTATGGTTCAAATATTTACAATTTTAAATATATTGTTTTTATAAAGTTTACAATATTAATTTAAGATTTAAATATTAATTTTAAAAACATGGTAAAAATAAAATTAAAAATCTTTTTGTCTTTTTATCCCACTTTAATCAATCAAATATTATCAAAAATATGCGCCCCTCTTTTCGGTAAAGTAATTTCGGTTCCAAGACCTAATTTAACTCATGACGAATTTTTGAAATATTTTGGGTTGATTGATTAAAGATATTTATACCTTAAGAATAAACGTTAAATTTCGCAGTGATGTAATAAATTTTTGAATGATATCAATAATTTCGGTCGCCAAACCTAATTTTATTCAATACCAATTTAATACTTTTTAGCGAACAAATTAGCGTTTATTATCAAAAGGTTAAAAATAAAAATAAAAATAAAAACTGTACAGACATACCTGTGAAATAGATTTCTTAGTTATATGATCTATCCCATTCATAAGATAGTCGGTTTAATTGGTTTTCCATGGCTACATAGGCGTAACCTCGAGCATTCAGTATCTTTTCTTCTAAACATATGAACGGTCCGTCTCTGCATAAAGTAACAAATTCGGTATTTGAATAGGTTTGATTATTTGAACATTTACCTCCATGTGACCATTTTCCGCATTTGTGACATCGTTCTAGGTGTCGTGCTCTTCTTTTCGCTGCGGATTTTGATTTTCCTTTACCAAATTGTAACTTATTATCTTCGCATCTGGATTCTTTTCTAACTCCGTCCATTCTTTCTCTGATTACTGATACTATTTCACTCGGTAGTATGTCATTATTACGTTTAGTGATCAAAGCGTGTAGCATTAGACCATGGTTTAGTTCACAGGCAGTCTTCATTTCGTAAAAACCTAAAAAAAATAAAAATTCAGAATGGGGGGAGAAGACTAGTTCTTTAGGGTCTGCTAGGGAAAGACCATACGTGTTCCATTTTCGAGAACTACACGAAAACAGACAATCTAACTCTAACAGAAATACATATTATCCTTTAAAGACTTGATTCTCCCCACACTTAGTTAGCTGTGGTGTCGAAATTGTGATTAACTTCGTTGTCGACTTCCATCGGACCATGTATGTAATGTTTAACTCTGTGACCATTAACTTTAAATTCAATCCCATTTGAATTTATTAATTCTATCGTTCCGTATGGGAAAACTCTTTTGACTATGAATGGTCCAGACCATCTTGATTTCAATTTTCCAGGAAATAGCTTGAATCGTGAATTGAAAAGAAGAACTCTGTCTCCTTCTTTAAAGTCTTTTGAACTTCTGATTCTTTTATCATGCCATTTCTTCGTTCTTTCTTTATAGATTAATGAATTTTCGTATGCTTCATGTCTTAATTCTTCTAATTCGTTTAGTTGACTTAATCGTAGACGTCCGGCTTCATGTAAATCAAGATTACATGTCTTCAAAGCCCAAAATGCTTTGTGTTCAATTTCTACTGGAAGATGACATGCTTTTCCATAAACAAGTCTAAAAGGTGTGGTTCCAATTGGAGTTTTGTAGGCTGTTCTAAAAGCCCAGAGTGCATCCTCCAATTTAATGGACCATTCCTTCGGATTTGATCCTACGGTTTTCTCTAGAATACGTTTTAAAGCTCGGTTGGTATTTTCAACTTGTCCACTTGTTTGTGGATGATATGCGGTGGAGATTTTATGAGTTACTCCATATCTTTTAAGAACTTTCTCAAGTTGATTATTACAGAAATGAGTACCCCGATCACTTATTAAAGCTTTCGGTGTTCCAAACCTTGCAAAAAGACATTTTAAAAAGTTGACTACAACTCGTGCATCGTTAGTTGGGAGAGCTTGTGCTTCCGCCCATTTAGATACATAATCAATGGCTACGAGTATATATAGATTATTATTAGATTTTGGAAATGGACCCATAAAGTCAATACCCCAAATGTCAAATATTTCACATACTTGGATGACATTTTGTGGCATTTCATCACGTTGACTTATTTTTCCGACCCTTTGACATGCATCACAGGATTTGCAAAGAAAGTGTGCGTCTTTGTAAATTGTAGGCCAATAGAATCCAGCTTCATAAACTTTTCTTGCTGTTAGTTGAGGCCCATAATGCCCTCCTGTTGGTCCTGTGTGACAATGGTTTAAAATTTTACTAGCTTCATCTCCAAATACACATCGGCGTATTATTCCATCGGGACAACTTTTAAACAGATGTGGATCTTCCCAGAAATAGTGTTTTATATCACTGAAGAATTTCTTTCGTCTTTGGTACGATAATCCTTTTTCAAGGAATCCACAAACTAAGTAGTTTGCATAGTCTGCAAACCATGGGATTTCTTTATAATCTATCTTCAATAGATATTCATCAGGAAAGTTGTCTTGTATGGCCGATTCATTTAGAACTTCTAATTCGGGATTTTCAATACGAGAAAGATGATCAGCGGCGAGATTTTCTGCTCCTCTTTTATCTCGGATTTCAATATCAAACTCTTGTAAGAGTAAGATCCAACGGATTAATCTTGGTTTAGCATCTTGTTTTGAAAATAGGTATCTAAGAGCAGAATGGTCGGTATAGACCACCGTTTTTGCTAGAACGAGATATGATCGAAATTTGTCAAAAGCAAAGACAATAGCAAGGAGTTCTTTTTCAGTAGTTGTATAGTTCGTTTGTGCTCCTTGTAACGTCTTACTAGCATAATATATAGGTTGAAATCGTTTTTCAATCCTTTGTCCTAAAACGGCTCCCATTGCAAAATCACTTGCATCGCACATTAGTTCAAATGGTAGATTCCAATTTGGTGTTATCATGATCGGTGCATTAGTGAGTTTTTCTTTAAGAATATTAAAAGATTTGATACATTCATCTGAAAAGATGAATGGAGCATCCTTTTCTAGGAGTTTATTCATAGGAGTGGCAATTTTAGAAAAATCTTTTATGAAACGTCGGTAAAAACCGGCATGCCCTAGAAAACTCCTAACTCCTCTAACATTTGTGGGATGTGGAAGTTTAGCAATTACATCTATTTTAGCTCTATCCACTTCAATTCCTTCTTTTGAAATTTTATGTCCAAGAACGATGCCTTCTTTAACCATGAAATGGCATTTCTCCCAATTAAGTACTAGATTTGATTTTTCGCATCTAATTAGCATTCGTTCCAGATTAACTAGACATGATTTAAATGTATCACCGAAGACTGAAAAGTCATCCATGAATACTTCCATGCATTCTTCTATCATGTCGTGAAAAATCGCCATCATACACCTTTGAAAGGTTGCAGGGGCGTTACAAAGTCCAAATGGCATGCGTTTGTAAGCAAAAGTACCATAAGGGCACGTGAATGTGGTTTTCTCTTGGTCTTCGGGTGCTATTGGAATTTGAAAATATCCGGAAAATCCATCTAGAAAACAATAGTAACTATTTCCGGCTAATCTTTCCAACATTTGATCTATGAAAGGTAAGGGAAAGTGATCTTTTCTGGTGGCGTCATTTAATTTTCTATAATCAATACATACACGCCATCCTGTTACAGTCCTAGTAGGAATAAGCTCATTTTTCTCATTTGTAATGACAGTCATGCCACCCTTCTTAGGTACGCATTGAACTGGGCTTACCCATGGACTATCAGAAATTGGATATATCAAACCTGCATCTAGCAGTTTAATAATCTCTTTCTTAACTACATCTTGCATATTAGGATTTAGTCTTCGTTGGCGTTGCACATACGTTTTATGACCTTCTTCCATAAGGATTTTATGTGTGCAATACGAAGGACTTATTCTTTTAATATCATGAATCTTCCATGCAATGGCTGGTTTATGAGCTTTCAACACAGAAATGAGTTGTGATTTCTCATTTTCAGTAAGAGAAGACGATATTATTACAGGTAATTCAGATTCACCATGTAAATAAGCGTATTCCAAATGGTTTGGAAGTGGCTTTAACTCTAATTTCGGAGGTTCTTCTATCGATGATTTATATCGATATCTGTCTTCTTCTTTTAGCATTTGAATTTCTTCTGTTGTTGGTTCATATCCATTAGCTATTAGTGTAGCTAACATTTCAGCTTCATCAATTGGTTCATTACCTTCTCCTAAAGAACATTCTCCTGTTCCTTGTAATTCTGGAAATTCTTCTAATAATTCTGCATGTGCATCTATAGTTTGAATATAATAACATGTATCATCTGCAGATTGTGGTTGTTGCATTGCTCTATCAACTGAAAAGGTAACACTCTCATCCTCTATACTTAGGGTCAGTTTCTTACCGAACACGTCTATCATTGCTTTAGCCGTGTTTAAGAATGGTCTTCCTAATATGAGAGGAACTTGAGAATCTTCTTCCATGTCCAAAACAACAAAATCTACTGGAAATACTAAAGTACCAACTTTAACTAGCATGTTCTCCATTATCCCTCTAGGATATTTTACTGATCGATCGGCTAGTTGTATACTTATTCTTGTTGGTTTTAATTCTCCAAGGTCTAGTTTAGCGTACAGTGAATACGGCATTAAATTTATACTAGCACCTAAATCTGCCAATGCTTCTATTGAACTAAGACTACCCAGAAAACATGGAATTGTGAAACTTCCTGGATCAGATAATTTTTCTGGTATCTTATTCAACAGCACTGCTGAACAATTAGCATTCATAGTAACAGCCGAGAGTTCTTCCATTTTCTTTCTATTTGAGATTAGATCTTTCAAGAATTTAGCATATCTTGGCATTCCTGAAATCACATCAATGAAAGGAAGATTTACATTTATCTGTTTAAACATATCCAAAAATTTGGATTGCTCGGCTTCAAGTTTTTCTTTCTTCATTTTACTCGGGTAAGGAAGTGGTGGTTTGTATGGTTTAACATAAGGTTTATCCTTAACTGTGTTATCTTCATTAACCTTTTCAACTACCGGTTCTTTTTCCTTATCTTGATCAGGTTGTGGTTCTTGTGGAGTAGGAATAGTTTCATCAGAAGTTACAGGTATTTCAGGTAGTTTAAGTGTTGTACCACTTCTTGTGGTAATAGCTTTAGCTGTTTCATTTCGGGGGTTAGCATTTGTATCACTAGGTAGACTTCCCGGTTTTCTTTCACCTATTAACCTTGCTAGGTTACTCACTTCTTGTTCCAGATTTTGAATAGAAGCTTGTTGATTTCTAAATGCTTGAGCATTTTGTTCATTAGTTTGTTTTTGAGATGTGAAAAACTGAGTTTGAGTTTCAACTAGCTTCGTCATCATGTCTTCTAAATTCGGATTTTTATCATCGGTTTGTTGTGGTGGTTTGTTTTGAAAATTAGGTCTTTGCTGATTATAAGTATTATTGGATACTTGTTGATTGCTAGGACCTTGTTGGTTGTTGTATGGAATATTTCGGTTATAATTCTGGTTTTGATTGTAAATCGGTCTTGGCGGTTGATAATTATTCTGATAATTATTTCCAGGCCTTTGGTTTATGTATGAAATATTCTCTCTTTGTTCCATTGTTAATTCAATACTGAGACAATCTTTTGTCAAATGTGGTCCTCCACACTGCTCACAACTAATTCGTATTGAGTGAATATCCTTAGTCATCTTTTCCATTCGTCTCTCCACAGCATCTATCTTTGCGGAAATGGAATCTAAGTCATGGCTAGAATCGGCTCTAGCTGCTTTAGATGATCTAATGATATCTTTTTCTTGGTGCCACTCATGTGAGTGGGAAGCAGTATTATCAATAATTTTGTAAGCATCAGTTTCGGTTTTCTTCATAATAGAACCACCAGCTGCTATATCTATGTCTTTTCTTGTAGTGATGTCGCATCCTTGGTAGAATATTTGTACTATTTGACAGGTGTCTAAACCATGTTGCGGACATCCTCTTAATAACTTTCCATATCTTGTCCACGCCTCATATAGAGTTTCATTTGGTTTCTGTGTGAACGTAACAATTTCTGCTTGAAGTCTTACGGCTTTAGATGCAGGAAAGAATTGTTTAAGAAATTTGTCAACTAAAACATCCCATGTATCAATCGCCCCTTCAGGTAACGATTCCAACCAATCTTTGGCTTCTCCCTTTAAAGTCCAGGGAAATAACATGAGATATATCTGTTCATCCTCCACTTCTCGGATTTTAAATAGTGTGCAGATCCTATTAAAGGTACGTAGATGTTCATTTGGATCTTCCTTCGGCGCACCACTAAATTGGCATTGATTAGTCACCATGTGTAGAATTTGTCCTTTGATTTCATAATCTGGTGCATTAATGTCTGGATGAGTAATTGCGTGACCTTGGCCAGTGCGTTTAGCTC